>NC_056746.1:391856663-391870265 GCF_019279795.1 Protopterus annectens
CCTGGCAGGAATTTTGCTAGCAGGTGAATTTGCATGACTGAAGCCATGTGCCAAAGGGTCATGGTGAGCCTGCAGAGGATATGAGTGAGGTCCTTCCTGCTTGTTGATGTACCACATCACTGTGGTGTTGTCTGTTTTGATCACTAGAGGCCCCGAGGAGAGTAGGGGTCTGAAAGCTGTCAGAGCGTGCTGAACTGCTAGCATCTCTTTTTTGTTTGATGTGCAGATGTATTTGATTTGGGCTCCAATGGCCCTGAACGCACCTGCCATCCAGGTGTGCACCCCAGGCATAATCTGATGCATCTGTGGTTAGGGTCTGAGTGGTGTGGGGTTGTGAGAAGGGAAGACCCTTGTTGTGGGTTGAATGCTGCCACCCACCAAAGAAAATCTTTCCTTAGACAGGGTATTATAGGTATGATGGTTTGCAGGTCCTGACAGTGTTGACACAAAAGGCTTTTTAGGTACCATTGTAGTTTCCTCATATGCAGTCTGGCATATGGAATGAGTAGAATGCAGGATGCCATGAACCCTAGAGCTTGCAGGATTTTCCTTGCGAACAACTGGGTTCTGGTGGGTAGTTGAGAAAAGTAGCCTGTCAGTTAGGCTTGTTTTTCTGGAGTAAGGAATGCCATCTGGGATGCTGTGTCCAGGCTTGCTCTCAGGAATACAAATTTTTGAGTGAGGAACAGTTTGGATTTCTTTTCATTTATAGTATACCCCAGGGATGTCAGTAGGTCCTTTACAAAGATCAGGTGCTGTAACAGCTTTTCCTGTCTGCCTGAATCAGGCAGTCATCTAAGCAGGGGTAAATTTGAATATTTCTTTGTCTGCAAAAACCAATGGCTGGAGTCCAAAACTCTGAGAGCAGTGGATAAGCAAAGGGACACGCAGGGAAAAGTACAGTTGTGTACACTTACCATAAATGTAGATGTTAGAGTGTATTCACTGTTGCA
The DNA here is from genome assembly GCF_019279795.1 of Protopterus annectens. Lineage (NCBI taxonomy): Eukaryota > Metazoa > Chordata > Ceratodontiformes > Protopteridae > Protopterus > Protopterus annectens. The sequence goes on from NC_056746.1 coordinate 391,857,617, forward strand.
GTCATCACATTTGGGTTATCTGCCTGCAGGTAGCCCTCAGCCGGCCTGAATATCAGAGTCTTCGGATTTTTGCGTTGGGTGCTGTCGCTTCTTCCTTGACGTCAGGTCGTCAGGGGTATATACCATGCAGCCAACGCCATTACATCAGTTTCTCTTCTCCAGATGTCACGTGCCCCCTCAACAGGAAGCAATTAAAAGGTATGGTAAACCCCCATCAAAAAGCAAATATACAAGAAAAAATAAATATACCAACAAGATGGAGAGACAGAGCTAAGAGTAGTCGGGGGATGGAGGGAAGGTAATCAGTACTGCAACAGTGAATATACTGTAACATCTACATTTATGGTAGGTGTACACAACTGTACTATGTTCTTCGTGTTTCACTGTTGCAGGCATCATATTTGGGTAGACTCCCAAAGCTAAGGAAGGGAGGAGGAATTAAAGAGCATTAAAGCCAACTATTAATCCATGCAAGACTGCAGTGGCAAATACAGCTCTGGATTTAGAAAAGATAGGCAAGTGGTAATGCTTGGTGAAGGTATGTACAGAGCTCCAGGTAGCAGTTTCTTGGACGTCCATGGTCCACGCCCTCTGAGAAATGTCGCAGAAAAAGATGCAGCCCTGGTGGAATGTGATCTTATTACCTGTGGGGTAGGTTTTTGATGATGCCTGTAGCAGAAATGAATGCAATGGGCTATCCATTTGGAAATGGTTTGCTTTGAAATGGCCTTCCCCTCTGCCCTGCAGCAAAGCTAACTAGCAGCTGTTCAGATTTTCTGATAGGCTTAGTCTTGCCCAAATAGAATCCAAGTTGTCTGTGCACGTCCAGAGAGTGCAGTATTTGTTCCCCTTTGTTTCGTGAATTAGGGAAAAAAATAGGCAAATGAATGGACTGATTTAGGGCCACAGAAGACACCACCTTGGGCATAAAGGAAGGATTAGTCCTGAGGGAAACCCTGTCCGCATGGAAGATAATGAAGGGTTCCCACTGCCATGAGGGGCCTGTAATTCAGACATTCTTCTTGCTGAATTGATGGCTAGAAGGAAGGCTGTTTTCCAAGAAAGGAATTTCAGCTCTGCTGTAGCAGCTGGTTCAAAGGGAGGAAGAGTAAGCTTTTCCAATACAAAGTTAAGGTCCCAGGCTGGAGTGGGAGCTCTCCTGGGGGTCTTATATTTTTGGCCCTATAAGGAATTGCTTTAGCAAGGGGTGAGAGAAGAGGGGTGGCTCAGTATTATAATGAGCTGAAATGGCAGAAGCATGAATTTTAATTGACGGGAAGGAAAGGCCCTTGTGGAGCATTTCTGTTAAGTACTGTAGAATATGAGGTAAGCTGGTCACTGCTGTGCCCATCCCCTGAGCCAGGCTCCAGGAACAGTATCTTTTCCACTTTTCAGCATAGGATTTTCTAGTACTAGGCCTCCTTGCCTTCAGAATGACATCCAGTACCTGCTTACTGAGGAATGCTAGGGGAGAGCTCAAGGAATTAGCCAGGCTGCAAGGTTCGGGGTTTGAAGCTGAGGGTACAGAATCTGGCCCGCCTGTTGGGACAGCAGGGAAGGGGTCTAAGGCAGGTGCCATGGTTGTAGCCACCTCATACTGCGCAAGAGGGGTTACCAGTGCTAGCGTGGCCAGTCTGGTGCAATCAGTACTGTCCTTGGCTTGTCCTGTTTGATCTTTAGTAGAACCTTCGAGAGGAGAGGCAGAGGAGGAAAGGCATAAACTGAGAGGCTTTCCCAGGTAAAGGACAAAGCATCCACTTTCCAAGCTTGGATGTGGGGAGTTCTTGTGCAGAATTTGTTCAATTGGTAGTTCTGAGGGGAGGCAAACAGGTCTACCTCTGAAGTCCCCATTTGATCCTCAAGAGGTTGAATATTTTGGTTTCTAGTTTCCATTCGTGTGAGTCCATGAGATTTTTGCTAGTCTGCCAGTGAATTTAGTTTGCCTGGCAGGAATTGAGATTGCAGCTGTACATGGTAGCTCAAGGCTGTGTTCCACAGAGCCATGGCTAGTCTGTAGAGAAGGTATAGGTTCATAGGTTCGTACTAGGCTATCTGCCCCAAGGCATTTATAAGCCTAGCCAGAGTGTATGTGGCTTACACCACCCCTTAGGATGAGAATACTACGCCCTTTTAGGGTTTAGTTTACTATGCCTCTGTCTAGTAGTGACACAGAGATGACCCCCGGGGTAAACCTACGATCTCCCATCCACTCGTCGAGATTTCTCTTGAATAGAGTCAGTGAGGGGCTCTGCCTAACATGGGTTCCCCCCTGCTTGTTTATGTACCACATAACTGTGGTGTTGTCTTTCTTTACCAATAGTTGCCCTGGAAGAATATGGTCTTTAAAGGCTGTCAAGAGCATTCTGTACAGCTAACATTTCTTTTTGATTGATATGCAGGTGCATCTCTCTCTAGTTCCATTTGCCCTGAATGCACTGCCCTGCCATGTGAGCACCCCATGCATAGTCTGATGAGCCAGTTGTTAGGGTTTGGGCAGCAGGGGAAGAGTGAAAGGGAGCCCCTTGTTGTGGTCGCAGGCCTCTGCCCACCAAAGGAACTCTGTCTTGACACAAGGTATGATAGAAATCATTGCTTCCAGGTCCTGAGGATGTTGACACCATGGGCTTTTTAGATACCACTGGAGTTTCCTCACATGCAGTCTTGCATATGGAATTACTAGAATGCAAGAGGCCATGAACCCCAGGGCCTGCAGTATTTTTCTTGCAGGTTGTCAAATAAACTTGTTTCTCCGGAGTGAGGAATGCCATCTGGGAAGTTGTGTTCAAGCTTGCTCCCAGGAATACAATTGGTTGGCAGGGTACTAGGTGAGATTTCTTTTCATTGATGGTGTACCCCAGTGAGGTTAGAAGTTTCTTTATGAATGCCAGGAGTTGTAATAGCAAGTCCTGGCTTTCTGCCCGAATCAGACAATCGTCCAAGTATGGGTAAATTTGAATACTTCTCTACCTGCAAAATGCAATGGCTGGAGCTAGACACTTTGTGAATACCCTGGGCGCAGTAGATAAGCCAAAGGGAAGTGCAGAGAACTGATAGTGCATGGAGCCTACCATGAAGCGTAGGTATTTCCTGCAAGATTCCCTTACAGGGATGTGCAGGTATGCTTCCTTTAAGTCTAGGGTTGCCAGCCAGACATCCTTGGCTAGCATGGGAAGAAGCTGTTGCAGAGTTAGCATTTTGAATTTTGGAACTACCAGAAAGGTGTTGAGAAAAGAGAGGTCCAGGATAGGACGCCATGAGTTGTCTTTTCTGGGTACCAGAAAAAGTCTTGAATAAAAACCTTGTCCCCTTTGTTCTGCTGGGACAGGTTGAATAGCCCTCATACTGAGAAGAGAGAGAATCTGCTGTTGGGCCTTCACCCATTGATTTGGGGGGAGGTCTGGCCAACCATTTGGGGTTGGTAGTGTGTGCAAGTGGAATCTGTATCCTTGGGAAACTATGTTCAAAACCCATTTGTCCTGGGTAATGAGTTCCCAGTTTTTTGCATGCAGAGCGAGCTTCCTTCCTAAGGGAGCAGGTAGTTGGAGCAGGGCTTAAGGTTAAGTCAGTGTGCCATTTTTCCATAGGGGGGTGGCTTACTACTTCCTGTTTTGGAAGTGGGAGCCGCCCACTGCTTAGGTCTGTGCGTAGCCTGAGACTGTAGCCTAGGTGGTCTGCTGTTCCTAGGTTTGGACTGAGAAGGCCTGAAAGGGACTGGAAAGGACCAGTTCTTTGAAGGACAATGCCTACTGAATCTGGGAGGCTATACTTGTAGGAAATCTTTAACAGTTTGCATAGATTTAGCTTTTTCCTCCATCCTTTTGAGGGCTTCTTCTGCTTTGTTGCCAAAAAGACGGTCTTGGTTTAAGGGAGCATCCAGTAATTTAGCTTTTACATGGTCTGGCAAGTTTTGTTCCTTAAGCCAAGCATGTCTTCTAAGTACAGACCCAGTGACAGCAGCCCTGCAAGATGCTTCTAAAGCATCAAAACAACATTGCAAAGTATGTTTACCAACTTGTTCTGTAGAATTCATTAAATCCTGCAATTCTGTGTGTTCAGTACAGTCAGGAATCAACATAATTTTCTGTTTAAGTTGCCCCATAACATGCTGCTGACACTTTAACATATGAACATATGAAATTGGCAATTTGAAGCCCCACTGGTCAAAGTAGCAGAAGTGTATACCTTCTTACCCCATCTGTCTAAGGCTCTAGAATCTCGATCAGAAGAAGTAGGATTTTTGGCAGCAGTAGCCTTAATGCCTTTTGGTCCTTGGGAAATGGTCTCTGGATCCACAGAAGGATTCTTGAAGAGGAACTTGTGAGAGTCTGGTACTCTGTAGTACCGGTCAGGTTTTCTGGGAGCTGGAGTATGGGGTAAGGCTAGATTCCAAGAAAGCATATCTACAATGTCCAGAACAGGAGGAATAGCTAAAGGCCTGTGTTGAGGTAGGAGTAAGAATTCCCTAAGTCTCTTTTTGAACTCAGAGTAATCCTGGCGTTCCCAGCGGAAATGCTCCCTAAGAGTGTGCAAGGCTTCACCGAAAGAAAAATAATCTGGAAGGGAAACAGAGGGAATGGAATCCTCTGCATCAGAGTTCTCATAAGTAGATATGGGTAAATCCTGGTAATCAGGAGCAGAAATATCAGATTCCTGAGCAGAAGAATCAGAAAGAAAATCAGTTCTAGGTCTCTTAGAGGGGGAAGGCTGGCTAATTAAGGTACTAAGGTCTTCAGCCATTCTAAGCATTTGTTTTTTAGGCATATGGGCCTGAGCCTGCGATCTGATCGTCGGTTTTCTAGGCGTAGTGCGAGTTTTTGGCCTGGATGAAAATGATGGTGCTGGTTTAATATGAATGTCTGTAGGCCTGAATACACCCTCAGAAGCCGGTGCCTGCACAGCGACTACGGACCCATATAAGGTAGAGATATCCGCAGATTCCATAGTCGAAGAAGCATCTCGCGGCATACTGATACCGAGACCGAATGGGTCTCAGTAGAGGCCTGCGAATCAGAAGTAGCAGGTATCAGGGGCTGCGAAAACGCCTGAGTACCGGCGGACTGGGGACTAGTTTAACGGAAGCGTCGTCGGCAGTTTTGGACCTATGCGGTCTGTCTCTGTTTTTATCCTTACGTTTCTTCAGAAGATCGGTAGTCAGATGGCTTGATGAAGCCATTTTGGAGTACACAGAAAGAGTACGGAAGTAATTAGCTGCAAAAATAGACTGAACAGTTTGGGCATTGAGCAAGGCACGAAACCGACAACGAGGGACGTCGTGGTCTGGGCTTAAACAGGGGATGCAGTAAGAATAAAAATCTCTATGAGGTATTTGCTTTCCACAGGTAAGACAATTGTTAACTTTTACTGACATCGATTAGCGCAAGAAAAAGGATCCCCAACGGGGTATTTAGCTTTTTTTGAAGACTTCATGTCTGAAACTCGAAAATGAAAATTTCAAGAGTCGGCTGACCGGCACTTGCAAACTGCTTCTACTTCGGGCACCGTGCGGCAAGAAAGACTGATGTAATGGCATTGGCTGCATGGGTTATACCCCTGATGACCTGACATCAAGGAAGAAGCAACAGCACCCGACACAGAAATCCGAAGACTCTGGTATTCAGGCCGGCTGAGGGCTACCTGCAGGCAGATAAACCCAAATGTGATGACTGCAACAGTGAAACATGAAGAACATCTGAAAGTGCATAGATCCTGCCCTGAAAAGTAGATATTTCCTGCAAGAATCTCTGATTGAGATGTTTTGATAGGCCTCTTTTAGGTCTTTGGTGACTAACCAGGCATCCTTGGAAAGCATAGGAAGAAGCTGCTGGAGGGTGAGCATTTTGAATTTTGGTATCACCAGGAAAAGGTTTACAACTGATAGATCGAGAATTGGGCGCCAGGTGCCCTCTTTTCTGGGTACAAGGAAAAGCCTGGAATAGAAACCTTGGCCTATCTGGTCTACAGGACCAGGCTGTATTGCCCTCATGGAAAGCAGGGAATGGACTTGTTTTTTGGCCTCTGCCCACTGGTTTGGAGGAAGATCTGGGAACCCTTTTGGGGTTGGCAGAGTGCGGAAATAAAATTTGTACCCATGGGACACTATGTTGAGGTCCCATTGATCATTGGTAACAGAGGCCCAGTTTTTTGCATGGGAGGAGAGTTTTCCTCCTAAGGGCACAAGCAGGAGGGCAGAAGTAAGGGGTGGAGGTGTAAAGTCATTGTGAGTTCTTTCCATAAGGGGGTGGATTAGCACTCCCTGTTTTTGAAGTGGAGGATCTCCATTCCTTAGATCTCTGCATTCCTTGGGAATGCTGTCTCGGGGGGTCTGCTTCCCCTAGGTCTTGCCTGAACTGGCCTGAAAGGGGCCGGAAAGGACCAGTGCTTGGAAAGGCAAGGCCTACTGGACCTCAGAGGCTGGACCTGTAAGAAGTCTTTAACTGTCTGTATAATTTTAGCTTTTTCTTCCACCCTTTTTAACACCTCTTCTGCCTTGATGCCAAACAAATTGTCTTTGTTCAATGGTGCGTCCAATAGTTTTGATTTGACATGGCCTGGCAAGGTCTGTTCCTTAAGCCAAGCATGCCTTCTAAGTACAGAACCTGTGACTGCTGCCCTGTAAGATGCTTCTAGAGCGTCAAAGCCACATTTCAAAGTGCGCTCAGTAACTTGGCTTGCAGAATGCATAAGCTCCTGTCTTTCTTTATTTTCTGCACAAACAGGAAAGGTAGTTTTTTTTTTTTGTCTGAGGAGTTCCATGGTATGTTGCTGGTATTTCAGCATGTGGAACTAACAATTTAGTGCTCTAATGGCAAGAGTTGCAGAGGTGCATACTTTTTTTACCCCATCTGTCTAAAGCTTGGGATTCCCTGTCCGAGGGGGTGGGATTCTTAGCTGTGGTTGCTTTTATTCCTTTAGGTCATTGGGAGGAGACCTCTGGGTCAGCAGTAGGATTTTTGAAAAGAAATTTGTGAAAGTCAGGGACTCCATAATACCTATCAGGTTTCCTGGGAGCAGGAGGAAGGGTGTCAGAAGTCAAACTGGATTCCATAAAGACATCATCCACAACATCCAAGACAGGAGGAATGGCTAAAGGTCTGTGCTGTGGAAAGTCTAAGAATTCCCAGAGTCTCTTTTTGGACTGAGGATAGTCCTGACATGCCCATTAGAAATGCTCCCTTAAAGTATATAGGGTTTCACCAAATGAAAAATCCTCTGGAGGAGAGGCAGAAGGAATGGATTCCTCTGCATCTGAATCCTCATAAGCAGATAGGGGTTTGCATGTCTTCATATTCAGAAACCTCAGAGTCATCGGACTCCTGGTCAGATAAAACTGCCGGGGACAAGTCTCTCCTTCTTTTGGATGGGGTAGGCTGGCTTCCTCTAATAAGCATGATAAGGTCTTCTGCCATTTTAAGCATTTGAGACTGAGGCATGGAAGCAGGTGCCTGAGCTTGGGCTGTCAGTATTTGAGGCACAGCTCGTACCCTGGGCCTTAAAAACTCGGTAGTTTTAGAAAGAACTGAAGACGTGAAAGAAGTCATCGGTTTGTGTAGAGTACTGGTAGTGCGAAGAACTTCCTCAGAAGCCGGTGCCTGCTCAGTGGCTCCAGACCCTTCCAAGGTAGAGACATCCGCAGGATACTTAGTCTAAGAGTCTCGTGGCATACCGGACTCCGAATGGGTCTCAGTAGTGGCCTGCAAATCCACAGAAGCGGGCATCAGGGGCTGCGAAAGCACCTCACTGAGGACTGGTGAACTGGTGACTAGCTTAACAGAAGTGTTGTCTGCAGTTTTGGACCTGTGAGGTCTGTCTCAGTCTTTATCCATATGTTTTTTCGGAAGATCGGTAGTCGGATGGCTTACCAAAGTCATTTTGGAATAAGGAGATCGAGAGCAAAAATATTTTACAATAAGGGCCTGAAGACGTATAGTTCTGGCATTGAACAAAGCATAAAAGTGACAGCGAGAGATGTCATGGTCTGGGCCTAAACAGATGATGCAGTAAGAATGGAAGTCTCGGTGTGGTATTTGCTTTCCACAGGCAAGACAATTGTTTAAGTTTTCTGACGTTGGTTAGAGCAAGAAAAAAGGATCCCCAATGGGGTAGTTTGCTTTACAAGACTTCAATTCGGAAATGAAACTCAGGTAGCGGCCGACCGGCACTCGTGCAAACTGCTTCAGGCTCCTTGGCAAGAAAGACTGATGTAATGGTGTCGGCTGCCTGATTTTATACCACTGTCGACCTGACGCAAGTCCTGGAGCAATAGCAACTGATGCAGAAATACTAAGCCTCTGATATTCGGGCAGACTGAGGGCTACCCCTGGCAGGATAACCCAAGTGTGATGACTGCAACAGTGAAACACAAAATACCCAATGATGTCTTGGTCAGAAGGGAGTCATCAACAGGATTTTTGGTTTGTCCTTTTGTATTTTCAGAAGGACTTTGTGAATCAAAGGAAATGGGTGGAAGGCATAAAGGCATTCCATCCCATGAAAAGGAGAAGGCATCCACCTTCCAGGCTTGTAGCTGGGGAAGCCTTTTACAAAAGAGGGGCATCTGTCTGTTCTGAGAGGCGGCACACAGGTCTACCTGAGGAATACCTTACCTGTGAACTAGATCCAAAACACATCCCTGTGAAGTATTCATTCATGGGAAGGTGTTAAGGTCCTGCCCAGGGTGTCTGCCATCACATTTGTCTTCTGATGGGATGTAAACTGCTTGCAAATAAATCTGTAGTGCTGTAGCCAGGGACCAGATTTGAATTGCAAGACTGCAGAGAGGGTAGTATTTGGTTACTCCCTGTTTATGTACTACAAGAGTGTCATGTTGTCTGTGATGACCTGCAATGTGCCTGGCAGAAGGATCTCTTGAAAGACTTGTAATGCCAAGAAAAGGGCCCTTAACTCTTTTAGATTGATGTGGTGCTTCCATTCTTGAATGGATCATTCCCTCTGCACTTTGTGATGGACATTGTTACTGTGAAGGACAGCCCCCCCCTCCCCCCCCAAAAAAAACACAGATCTAATGAATCTGTGTAAAGATGCTGTTTGGGTGGAGGAATATGCAAGTGCACCCATTGATTGAGGGCGATAGCTGAGATCCACCAGGTGAGTTCCTTTTTTAAGCAGGGGAGAAAAGGAAGATCTGTTTCCATGGGATGAATGCGTTGGTTCCATGAATTTCTCAATACCCACTAAAACTTCCTCATGTGCATCCTGGCAAGAGGGATCATGGGGGATCAAGGAAGCCATAAATCCCATGATTCTCAGAAATTCTCTGGCTGAGATGGTTGGCAGTGGTAGGAAGGAATGGAAAAAATGGGAGAGAAATTCCACTTTCTGGGCAAGGACAAAGACTGACAACAAGTCTGTCCTTCTCCTGCACCCCAGGAAAACAAGATCTTGTGAGGGAGTCTTTGGGACTTTAAGTAATTCACAGTGAAACCTAGATTTTACAAAATCCTACAAGAGCAGTCCAGATGTTGAGACAGGCTGAGAGAATCCTGGTGTAGGATCAGGAGATCATCCAAGTAAGCACAGATTTGTATGCCCTGTAGTCTGCAATATGCAATGATTGGGGCTAGACATTTGGTGAATACTCTTGGGGCTGTGGAGAGTCCAAAGGGCAAGGCAGGGAACTGAAAATATGAGGAACCCACTGAGAAATGACGAAAATTCCTGCAAGTGGGATGAATAGGTATGTGAAGGTATGTATCCTTCAGATCCAGGAAGGCCATGAAGGCTTGCTGAGGAATAAGGGGAAGAAGGTGCTGTAATTTGAGCATTTTGAAGGTGGGCACCTTGAGGAAGAGACTGAGGATGGATAGGTCGAGAATGGGTCCCCAAGGACCATCTTTTCTTGGAACCAAAAACATCCTGGAGTAAAACCCCCTTGACTAACTGATCCTCGGGTACCCCGATAGTGCCCTGAGACAGAAGTTGTCTTGGGATAGTGGAGAAGAGTGAAAGCTGACTGGGCGGAGGTTGTGGAACTCCCTGGAATGGTGGAAATGCCCAGCAAGTCATGAAATATCCTCTCTCGATGATAGAGAGCACCCACCTGTCTGTGGTAATTTTCTGCCAGGAGGGTAGGGATAGGTTAGGCATAGGGAGAGGGGGTGGAGGTGGGTAAGAGAAAAGAGTCACAGCAAAGGAGCTGGGTCTGGCTGCCTCTGAAAGGAAGAAGGTGTGTTGAGGTAGATGAAGACCTAAGAACGGATTGTTTCCTAGGTTGTCTTCTTCCCCTGGAATGAGCAAATGAGGAATAGGAGGACTGCCTCTTAAAGCTGGATTTTTGGGTGTAGTTCCTATGGAATCTGGGAACAAGTGACACCAGTAAATGTTTCATATTCTGCAAGCCTTTTCCTATTTCCTGCAGTGACTTAACTGGAGGCAGCTCCAAAGAGTACTGATTTATCCAAAGGGGCATCTAACAATTTCACTTGGGCATCCAAAGGTAAAGGTTGGAGTCTAAAACACAGAACGAGATGTAGCCGATTTGGAAAAGGCTTCAACACCATCATAGCTGCACTTGATTGTTTAGTCACTTGGGATACCATGGCCAGAAGGGTGTCCAGCTGAGCCTTGACTGGTGAGTCAGGCATGTCATAGACAGCAGAGTAGAAGCCTTGGTCAGGGAATCCAGAGCAAACTTGGCCCCAACCTATCCATAAATTTACTATCCTTACCAGTGGGAAAAAGAGAAGATGATGGTAGCTGTCTTGAAGACTTGTCAGCTGAAACTACAACAACAGGATCTGCTGGCAGATTCTTAAAAGGATACTGCTCCTTTGCAGACACTTTATAAAATCTATCTGGTCTCTTGTTAGCAGAAGGCTGTGACTCTGGGAAGCAGCTAAGAAGGCATCCTGGAAAGCTGGAAGTAAAGGAAGAACTACAGATGGGCAGGGCTGTGCCATCTGCAGAAGTTCAACATATCTGTTCTTGGTCTCAGACATCTGAGGCCTCCCACTTAAAATGCCGCCTAAGTGGAGAAATAGTATCCCCAAAGGAGAAATCTTCTGCAGAGGAGTCAGCAGTGAGGGTCTCTTCTTCTTAAGGAGTAGCAAAATCCTTAGGGGATTCAGTCTGAGAAAAATAGAGCAGGGACTCATCTGAGGAGGAAGACTCTTCCTCAGATTCTTCCTGTACAACAAGTGGTTGGCCTGACTGGGGAGAATCTGGGTCTGGAGTACCTGAAAAGCCTTGAAGAAAAACTGGGAAAAGGCTTTCAAAGCTGGAGTAGGATCCTTAGCCTTGTGTTTCACCTTCTGTTTTCTTTTTAAAGAGGTAGAAAGAACAGGAACAGTAGTAGGGTTGGGTGTCGACATTGGAATGGATGACAAGGCAGTAGAAGGCCCCTCAGATGCCACAAGCCGTGCATCTCCCTCACCATCAGAAGGTGATGGGTGTAATAGCCTCAGTGGAAGTACACTGGATACCAGCTGTTCTGGCTTCCATTACAGTTCCCACTAACAGCGAAATATCCGAAGTCCAGAGCGATCCTGGGCTAACACTAGCCTCGAGGCTCTCACCGGATCTCTGAGGCGCAGCTTGGACGTCGGGCCTAACTTTTTTAGCCTTCTTCCTTAGTGGCTTGTTGGTGGTGCATGATCCACTTTCCATCTCGGACATCAAGAGTCAGAGGCGCTGATTCTCCAAATAGAGACTTAAACCTGACAAACTGCTTCTAAAGGTTTCAGTACAAAAGATTGGCAAATATCACAGCACTTGTAGTCATAACCTGCCCCTAAACAGAATAAACAATGATCATACGTGTCCTAATCTGGAATTTGTCTTACACAAGCGGACTTTCCCTTCCTAGATGATACCTGTCTGAAAATGGTAAAGAAACAAGAAAAAATCCACAAGGGTACTTATCTGAATGCGGACTGCCAGGAACAGTCGAAAATGGATGGTTGAAGTCAAACAAACCTCAGATTACTGGAGCTGGCGATCAGACATCTGAAACGCACTGCAGCATAAAAGCTCTAACTGGGTATGTGCAGACATCACAAATATAGCCGGGATCAGTTTATGGCTCTTACATGCAACGTCGCACATACCCCTGCTTTCAAGACTTTGGTTTACTGGCCAGATGTCTGGTGCTGCAAGCAGCAACTCCCTAAGGTTAAGAATATTGCAACATGAGAATAGAAAGGCATATCTCCATTACAATACTTGGGCAAAATGACAGCCCATGCCTGGAGAGCAAGGGCAAGAAACAACAAATGCTAAATATGACAGGAATGAAACTGGAAAGATTTTACCTGAATCCACTCCAAAAAAGTGAACAGTGCCAAGACATGAAGAGCAAAATAGAAAAAAAAACAAACTGATGAATGAGAATGCTAGACAACCTAATAAACTGCATGGAACTGTCTCAAAGATACAAGCAGCTAGGTGATAAGTATATGGGTAGATCCAGCTTAGAGTTTCTCTAATCATATCAACCAGTTGCTTAACAATAATTATATAACTATAGATTGCATAAAAAGTTATAGAAAGTCTAGGAAATGAGAAATGATTAAATTGTTTGTTAGTTACATTAGACAGAAACTTGAGTACGGAATAACAATATGGAAACATAAGAAAACAAGCATGTGTAAACTGGAAAGAGTACAGTGGAAATATATCAAGGGCATGAATTAAA
>NC_056746.1:392190176-392300176 GCF_019279795.1 Protopterus annectens
GCTTGCAGTATACCAAAAGGATATTACATATATTAGCCTATAGAATGACATTTCTGATAAAAAACATTTAGGATTGCGTTTCACTGTTATTGTCTCTTTTTAATGATAACAAAACTTAATATCTCAGAACAATTTATTATGGAAAGTCTGAATTTTAAAAGTAAACATTTTTCATATGTTTGTTCAGATACTATTGGACATAACATTTAAAGAAAAAATAGGACTGTTTCTAACAGTAATAGTAGACACTCCACTAGGATATAGCTAAAATATAAAACACATGAATATAATAATAGTACAAGACAGTGTACAAACAGAAAGAGATCAGAATAAGTAAATATGTATACAGTTAAAGAATATAAATATGTGTATAAGGGCGGAAGGTTGTCATAATGGTTACGATGTGCACCTTATAGGCACAAGGTACAGGGTTTGATTCTCACATGAGGTAACTGGATGGGCTTAGAATGGCCCACAAGGACAGTTAGCCTGGAACTAATTTATGAACTCTGGATCCTTTGTACAATGCTACACACAATAAATAAAATGGAAAAAATAAAAAATCATCTAAGCTATAGATTAATAAATATGAAAATAACAACGGACTTCCTCCCTATAGTAGACCAGGGAGATAATGTGAGACAAAGGGAAAGATGATTGTAGAGATGCTCAGTTTGGCCAACTTATAACACCTGTTTAACTTTTCTTATTCATAATAACTCACGGACAAGCTTTTTAAGATGATGCATACTAAAAAATGAGACACATTAATAAGACTCAGAAGCATGAGCTAAGCTTTGTTAGTCTAATGGAGAGTATGACAGGTAGTTTTGTTCATCTTTTTCAGCAAACTAGGAATACGTTATTCCATGGTAGAATGTTTTACGGTTATATTAGGCAATTTTTACTTGTTTCAAAAGTTTGGTCCATAGCTGAAGATATCATATTATTCCATATAGAGTATGTAATATGTTCTGTACATACATGCAATTTCATCATACCTGTTTTCTCTCTCATATAAATGCCTAATTTTAAATGAATATCTATTAAAATTAATGAATTGAATAATCCAGTAAAAGGGGGAGTCTGTTCAAATACTTGCAATTACATAAAGATAAAATAGTATTTCTAAAGGAAACACATTTACTTAATAAAGATGTAAATAAATTGAATTATTTGGTTTGGGGGGGGGGGGTTCTGGCTTTCAAACTAAAAGAGGAAGTACCCTCATTTTATGGAAGAACTCACTGGTAATGCCTACAGTAAAATATACCTATGTTGATAAAATGGTATATTAAGCATTGTTATAACCAAGTAAAACAGAAAACTATATACATTGTTGAACTCTTATTGGATTACAGGGGGTAGAGCTAAAGATGCAAATAATTACTTGGATGCTATAGCCTATTACATAAAGGTGAGATCATAACGGCTGGTGATTTTAATTGTATTTTATCATACAAAGATTCTACTGCAGATAGAAAGCTGAGAATCACATCTTCCGCCAAACACTTAAAGGAAAACTCCACCCTAGAACTAAAAAAAAAATCTGTTTTTTCACTCAGTCTCCTGACGTATTTTAACATCTCAAAATCAATCTAGGTGCTTTATTTGTAATTTTAGCCTATTTTCCACAACATGGCTACCAATGGGGCTTGATGGATCAACATGATCTTGTTCTCCCCCAACCCTTTCTCTTTCCCATAATGCTTTATATGACTCATGCCAGACATAAGGAAGTAACTGTGAATTCCCATGCCATTGACAAATAATGGGATTTGTGACTGTCACTTATCTTCTTTACCTTCTGTAAAAGGACTGCTTCTGTTCTGTGTCTAATCACACTCATTTATGTTTGGCTCAGAACTTGTTTTACACTATACTTAGAAGTTATCCAGCTACAGCCAGAAAAGTAGCTAAATTGCAGGCCTCTGTTCACCATTTTCTTTTGTAGTTCAGGAGGAATTAACAGTCACACACACACACACACACACACACACACACACACACACACACACACACACTCTACTGCAGAGGTGTTAAAACTGTCACTGCACTGAGAGACCCTTGCAGAATCAAAAAGGAATAGCCATAAGGGCCTGAAGCTCAGAAACCCTGCAAGCAGAAGGAAGAACAAGCAACAAGACAGTCTTCCAGGTCAAATTTTCCAAAACAAAATTAAAGATCCCAAGGAGGATGAACAGGCTTCCTTGGAAGCCTAAGCCCTATCCCTGTATTCCGTCTCCTACATGCTTTTGAGGGGAGATCTATGCCTGGCATACAGGGGATTGTCAGACCCCACTCTGATAGACCTGCATATCCACAAAACAAACAGCCCCAGTATTTCCCGTTCTAAAGACTTAAAACCTTGCCTGAGATACAAATAGGACCTGCTGGAGAGAGAGGTATGTATCCCAGAGACTACACCGTCTATGGAACAGGCTCCCCATCCAAGTGAAGCAGAGTTCCTCCCTAACCCAATTCAAATGCAATTTGGACAATTGGATGGGAAACCTGAAATTCATCCCTGGTTTGGCACCTATGTCTCTAATGGACACAGGTAACCTGTAAATGGGTTAATCTCCCAGGCCCATATTTATACTTATCAAGGGTATCAGAAATTGTCAGAGATTTGGGATGCATGGCTAGGTTTAAAAATGCCCTTGTGGTTGTTAGCCTAGTAAACACCTATGAAGATGGAGAATGCTTTTAAAAAAACTGACCTCAAAACAAGAACCCACAGGAGAATTCAAGGGCAAACAGGCAGAAATAGCTGACAAATGGGCTTTCACAGAAGAATATGCCAAACCAGACTGGAGCAACATACAAGTAGGAGAGAACCACAGGGACCCCTACTGAAAAAGGGGTCTTGGCTATGAGCATGGCACCAGAAATATTTTCCATTTGGACATACAAGACTTTCTGGTTGTGGGTTTTCTTGACTCTTGTAAAACATGAGCACATTCTCAGAAATGAGATGCCTAAAAGGGATTCAAAACCCAGGACAAGTGAAGACTGGATGACTGGCCCCTTGTCCTGTGTGAGGAGGTCCAACCGATGAGGTAACCTGTGGTGATTGACCCTGGCCAGATGCATTAAAAGGGGGAACCAGTGCTGTCTTGGCTAAAAGGGCATCACTAGCAAGACTTTTGGGGACTCCAGCTGAATCTTCTGCAGGACTCTTGGAAGTAGAGGATGAGGAGGGAAGGCATAGAGAAACATCCCCTTCCAAGGAAAAAGAAGGGCATCCATCTTCTACACCAGATGGCATGGCAGCCTGGAACAGAAAAGAGGGAGCTGCCTGTTCAGAGGGGAGGTAAAAAGCTCTATCTGAGGAATACCCCACAGATGGACTACTTCCAGAAACAAGTCTCTGAAGCATCCATTCATGAGCCTGTGTTTGGGACCTGCTCAAAGAGTCTTCCACTAGATTGTGCTCTGAAGGAATGTACACTGGCTAAAGAGTTAGCTGACAGCCAAATCCTAGGCCTGAAGAGCCAACCTGCAAAGAAAATAAGACTTTACGTCCCCCCATCCCCTGGCTTACTGACATACCACATCACTATGGTGTTGTCTGTGTAAACCTTCAGGGAGCCTGGAGAGAACATGGGGTGGAAAGCTTGAAGGACCAGAATCAGAACTCTCACCTCTTTTGATATGGTTGATAAGGTCTAACTTCTGATGGAGGGGCAGAGACCCTCAACTTTCAGCTGAACACAGGAAGCCCACCCACCCCATGACTGAAGCATTGGTGAAAAGTTATTGATAAGGAATTGGGGCTGAAAGGGCAGCCCTGGGTTGAGGGTAAGTTGCTGAATCTAACACTCAAAAATTCCCAGTTGAGACAAGGAAGGAGGCACACACTGAAATTTGGAGAGTGGCACTGCTGAAGCCAAAATGATTTGAAGTACCACTGAAGCATCTGCATATGCAGACTGACAAGACGAAGCACTGGAATAGAAGAAGCCATGAAACCTAGGACCCAAAGAAACTCCCTGGCTGGAATGGCAAGCAGAGGAAAAAGAAACAAAGAAAGTTGTCAAGAACAAAACCTTTGGAGGTGGAAGAGAGGCCAACACTGGCACTATCTGACTTCAGCCCAGATGCACATGATCCTGAGAGAGAATTTGGGCAGACTTTTGGAAGTTGATAGTGAACCCCAGACATTGAAGGGGAGATAATGGTGACCTCTAGGGCCTGTAAGAGGCAACTGGAAGAAGGTACCTGAATCAACAAGTTGTCTAAATAAGGAAAAATCTGAATGCCTTGCAAAAGGCAATCACAGGAGCTAGGTATTTATTATGTATATTCTTGGAGCAGCTGAGAGCCAAAGAGCAAAGCAGACAACTGAAAATGAGAGGAAGAAACAAAGAAACATAAAAACTTCATAAAGAGATAGCAAACAGTAATATGAAGAGAAAGTATCCAAAAGGAAGGAACCTTGAGAAACTTTTTGAGCAAGAAGAGATCCAGAATAGGCCTACAATGCCATCCTTATGAGGAACCAGAAGCATTCAGGAGATGGACAAGCTGAACAGTTCCCTGGTCGACCAGGGACCCCAAAACCTTTGAGAAATGAGGAAATTGCTCTTGAGAAGGTTGAGGAATCTCTGAAACAGGAGGAACAGACTTCCACACCATCAAGTAACCCTAACAGATGATGGGCAAAACCCAAGAATATGAGGTGATGAGTTGCCTGGTTTGACGACCGCGGGACAGCTAAAGAGGCAAAGGAAGGTATCCGAGCGTGGTGGGGGTAAAAATGTCAGACAGATCCAGGCTTTTCAAATAAAGGAGGCTTCTGGGTCACAGCAGCCAGAGAAGACTTAGCAGAAGTAGCTTGCCTAACACCCTTCCTGCCTTTATTGGCCTGATGAGGCTGCCTGTGAACAAAAGCAGACCTAGCAGGATAGTTCCTCTAGAACTTAGGGAAGTGGATACAAATATATGTTTAAGGTCCTGCAAAGCTTTACCTTTTTCTTGAAGAGACAAACATAGCAGCAGCAGTAGTTCCAAAGAGATTTTTATTATCCAAAGGAGCATCCAGCAAGTTGGCCTTAATGTCCTCAGGTAATGCCTGCAGAAGAAGCCAATAATAACCACTCATGACAGACCCAAAGGCAGCAGCTCTGGAAGAGGTATCAGCAGCAGCATATCTGCACTTGAGCATGGCGAAACACCTTACAGGTAGAACCCAAAATAGCAAGAGCAGAGGACTTCCTTCAGAATCAGAGGGGTCAGAAATAACCTGATAAGCCTGAGCAAGCACGGCCAGAGCATATATGGTCGTGTGGGTACAGACCTCCTTTCCAATCCTTCCCATGGCCATACAATCCTTATCCGAAGGCATGAGCTTGGTAGAAGACAAAAGCTTAGAAGGCTTGCTAAAGGAGACTGACACCACACTAGGATCAGCAAGAGGACACAAAAAGGAAATGACAATCCTCAAGAACCTTATAGAACCTGTTAGGTTTCTTAGGAGCAGGGGGTTGAGAATCAGGAGTCTTAGAGGCAGCTATAAAGGTGTCTAACAAAACAGCAAACATAGGATGTACTGCAGAAAGTTTAGGTGTGTCCACCTGAAGCAACTCATAACGCCTTTTCAAGATATCAGACACCTGAAAAGAATACCACTTAAATACTCCATTATTCTGGCTACTGTGTCCCCAAAAGACAGCTCCTACAAAGGAGACTCAGGGCTAATGGATTTCTCTTCATCAGATCCATAAGCCAAGGGGAGAAGGCATCTAAGAAGAATAAAACAAAGACTCCTCATTAGACTCCAAATCCTCATCTCAGGACTCACATTCCCTAGGCCTTTTAGAAAGAGATGAAGTCCAAGGTGGAGGGAGTAGGCACAGAAACCCCTTGAGGAGGCTTCAGTGCCATTAAGGCATTAAACAGGCCCTGGGTAAACTCCTGCCATTCCCGGTGAGGGTCCTTAGGATGTACAGAAGAATGTTTAGTCTTCTGTTTATTCTTGGTAGGGACATCAGCCCTAACTGCCTACATATTCTAATAAAGTACTCTAATTGTCTGTGGACATCCAAGGTATGGAGGACTTCTCCCTCATTTTTGGGTTCAGGAAAGAAAATGTGAGATGCACAGTTTGGCTTAAACTAAACTTGGAAACCACTTTACGCATAAAAGAAGGATTAGTTCTCAGAGAAACCCTGCCCCTGTGGAAAATGAGACGGGGTGACTCACTGTAAGAGCCTGCAACTCAAACATTCTTTTTGCAGAGGTCAGAGTAATAAGAAACTGTTTTCCATGCTAAGAACCTCAAGTCAGCCAAGTTAGCTGGTTCAAATGGAGCAAGTGTTAGCTTCTCTCAAAAAAAAAATTAAGATCCCAAGTAGGGGCCACCAGTTTCTAGGAGACCTCTTATGCAAAACCCTTTTCAAAAACATTTTGACAACACTGCAATTAAAGTGGAAGATCCATGGGCAGACGTGCTGAAATGGCCAATAAGTGAAATTTGACAGAAGAGTAAGAAAGACCATAAGATACTAACTCTCATGAATATTGTTTAAAAAAAAAAAAAAAAGCCACAAACGAGTGCTGGTTATATTGCTGTTACCAACTAGAAAACTTTTTCGATTTGCTAATACATAATATTCCTTCTCTCCATTAGTACGTGCTGCACATCCTCAGTAAACAGGTGCCTAAATGGAATTAAAACCCTATCATCTAGGTAGTCAACTGAAGTAGACTGGTGGCGGGGTGCATCAAACACCCTTGTTCTTGTGTGAGTAGATCCAGTCTGTGAGGAAGCGTGTGGTAACTGCCCCTGGTTATTTCTAAAAGAAGGGAGAACCATTGCCACATGAGCCAAAACAGAGTCACCACAATGATCTTGGGGGATTCTTTCTGATTCTTCATAAGTACCCTGGATATTAGTAGCATACAGGAATATTCCAGTCCAAAGAAAAAAAAAGGCAACCGTCTTCCAGGCCTCTGTGCATGGAGTCCTTGAATAGAATCTTGCCAACTGACTGCTCACACAGAAAAGAAAGACTTACTTGAGGAATTCCCCACAGATGGATTAAATCTTGGAAGACCCCCTGATCTAGTTTCCATTAGTAAGCGTCTGCCTTTGTGCTGCACATCAGTCTGCCATGCGACTATGCTCTGATGGAATGTAGAATATCTGTAGAGTAAAACTGTGCTGTGAAGCTATATCCCCAAGCTAACATAGCTAGACTGCAAAGAGGATATGACCTGGCTCCCCCTTGCTTGCTGATGTACCACGACTGTTGTATTGTCTGTAAAAATTTGAAGAAGTCCTGAGGACTAAGATGATTCAGAGAGTTGAGTGCCTTGATCGGGACAAGCATCTCTTTTACAATGATGTGCTTGCATCTGTCCTTGATGTCCCACACACCTTGCACTTTTAACTCTCTTGAAACTGTCCCCAAGCAAAGTCGAAGCTTGTAGTGACCGACTGCTTTCAATCATGGAGGAAGAAGGGGAGACCTGGATTTAGGGATATCTATTGTCTCTATCAATTGATTTATTTTCTGACACACCCCAGCACTGGGATTTGAACAACAAACGGATGTTGGTGCTGGGATGAAAGAGAACTCAGATACCACTGCATCCTTTCTCATGTGAAGTTTTGCCAGGAGTATCATGACAATCACAGAAGCCATGACACCCAAAATCCTGAGGTATTCAAAGTTTGAGGGCAAAACCCTAAAAATAGATCTAGATATAGATCTATTTTTTTCCAACAGGAGAAAAGCTCTTTGAACTGTGGTGCTTATTTGATACGCCAAAAAAGAATCCTCTTGGAATCTCAGCTTATATAAGGAATCTCTCACCCAACAGACAGATCCATGACATTTTAAAAGACTCTGCAAAGATAAGCAAGTTATCTACATTTGGAAAAATGAGGATACCCTGTTGCTTGCAATAAGCTATAAGAGGAGCTAGACTGTTTGAGAACACACTTTGTGTATAGGACAGTCCAAGGGTAAGGCACAGAACTGATAATGTGATCCAAACACGCACAACCTTAAGAAAAGCCTGAAATCTGAATGAATAAGGAAGGGATGATAAGCATCTTTTAAATCGAGTGTTACCAGGAAACGTGAATGAGGAAAAAGAGGTAATAGGTTGTGAAGTGATAGCATTTTGAATTTGGGCACAACAACAAAACGTTTTAGGAAAGAAAGATCCAAAACTGGTCTGCAAGCATTTTCTTTCTTTGGCACTGAAAACATCCTCGAATAAGACCCCTTTACCAGTTGGGAAGGGGAAACTGCTTCTATCACTCCCTGGGACAGCATGTGAGGTAGGACAGGTAGAAATAACTGTCTGATCTGGAGGATGACAAATTACCCCCCTAGAAAGCAGGAATTTCTTCCCATTCCCATCTATAACCTTGATGAATGATCTTCAGAACCCCTCTGTCTGAAATTATCGGTTACCAAAGAGAAAAGTGGAAATTAAGACTTTCGAGAAGACAACAGGGGATACCAGGGTGAATGAGGGAAAAAGTCATTCTGACATACTGGACTATCTTTGGTTTGGTGAGTTTCGAGAACTGTTCTTGGAACCCTCATGTCAGTTCTTCTTAAACATCTGTTTACCTACATTTTGTTGACATGGTATTTTGTTTCTTACCAAATCTGAATGAGGAGTTACAGAATGCCTTGGAAAATTTGGAAAAGGAGGGCTGAAAAATCTTGAGATTCCTTGTGCCAGTTTAACACTTTCTTCAGAGTTTTGATCACCTCTTAAGCAGAAGGGTCAGCAACTAAAACTCTAGCCAAAGGATAATTTAAATTTTCATTTTTATCATCATCCAGGAGGTTATGAGAATACAACCAAGAAAACCTCCTCAAAACAGTTAAAAGTATCAACAGTGTCATACATACACTATATACAATGAGTAGTGACCTGAACAACAGAAAAAAATTAACTTATTTAAAACAGATTTTCCTCACAAGAAGAAACTGCAGACAAAACGTCCCTCACACTTTTACAGTTAGTCAAGACAAACTTAATATATGAACCCTAACAATTCAAAATTCTGAAAATCGGAGTCGCAGAATCATATACTTTTTTCCTATACTTATCAATAATCTTCCTGCCCTCATCAGAAACAGTAGGATTAGAATTAATCAACTGCTTAGCAGCAAAAGGATTATCTAAAGCTATAGCTGCTCGATCAGGTTTGGGAACAGTGTATAAAAACATAAAAGACTGAGGAACTTTATGTATCCTATCTACCTTTTTAGGAGCAGATGGCTGACTGTCAGGAAAACTTCAATCAGTAACACACACATCTTTCAAAGCAAACAAATGTGGGAGAATAGGTGCAGGTTCTTGAAGTTCCTTCTATAACAGCTAACAGCAGTTTCTGAGGGACTTAGAAACTGCCATGTTCTCCACCTGAAAACAATGGCACATCCTAGAAAGTCTCTCACAGAAAGAGAAACCCCCACAAGGAGAATCAGAAAAGTACAGTTGTGTACACTTACCATAAATGTAGATGTTTGAGTGTATTCACTGTTGCAGTCATCACATTTGGGTTATCTGCTTGCAGTAGCCCTCAGTCGGCCTGATTATCAAAGTCTTGGGTCCTGCGTCGGATGCTGTCTCATCTTCCTTGATGTCAGGTAGTCAGGGGTATAAAGCATGCAGCCGACACCATTACATTAGTTTTTCTTGCCCCAGATGTCAGGTGCCCCCCTAATGGGAAGCAATTAAACACACACACACATATATATATATATATATATATAGAGAGAGAGAGAGTATATACACACACAAACACACAAGGTTATACCTCCAACAAAAAAACAAATACTCCAAAAAGCTTTTTAGCACAGTAAAGGAGCGGAGAGGTATATCCAAAAGAAGTCAGGGGGCTGGAGGGAGGGTAACTAGGGCTGCAACAGTGAATACACTTGAAGATCTACATTTATGGTAAGTGCACACAACTGTACTATGTTCTTCGTGTTTCACTGTTGCAGTCATCACATTTGGGTAGATTCCCAAAGCTAAGGATGGGAGGAGGGATTTAGATAGCATTAGGACCAGCTATAAGGCCCTGCAAGACTGCAGTGGCAAAGCCAGCTCTGGATTTAGAGAAAAATTGGCAAATGGTAATGCTTGGTGAATGTATGTACAGAACTCCAGGTAGCAGCTTCTAGGATGTCTCTGGTAGGGACATCTCTGAGAAAGGCTGTAGAGGTAGATGCAGCCCTGGTTGAATGGGGTCTAATCCCCTGTGGGATAGGTTTTCCATGGTGCTTAAACCAGAAATGAATGCAATGGCCTATCCATTTAGAAATGGTTTGCTTTGAAATGGCCTTCCCCTCTGCCCCTGCAGGAAATGCCACCAGCAGTTGTTCAAATTTCCTTTGAAGTTTAGTCCTGTCCAAGTAAAATCTAAGTTGTCTGTACACATCTAAGGAGTGCAGTATCTGTTCCCCTTTGTTCTGTGGATTAGAAAAAATGGTTGGCAAATTAATGGAATGATTAAGAGCCACACTACACTGGATACCACCTTGGGCATGAAGGAGGGACTGCTCCTGAGGGACACCCTGTCCGCATAAAAGATGATGAAAGGCTCCACTGCCATAAGGGCCTATAATTCAGATACCCTTCTTGCTGAAGTGATTGCTAAAAGGAAAGCTGTTTTCCAAGAAAGGAATTTTAACTCCTCTTTTGCAGCTGGCTCAAAAGGGGGCAGAGTGAGTTTTTCCAATACAAAGTTAAAGACCCAGGCTGGAGTTGGGGCTCTTCTGGGTGGTCTCAAGTTTTTGGCCCCTCTAAGAAACTGCTTGAGCACTGGGTGAGAACAGAGGGGTGGTTCCGTGTTGTAATGAGCTGAAATGGCTGAGGAGTGAATTTTGATGGAGGAAAAGGAAAGGCCCTTGTGAAGCATCTCAGTTAAGTATTGAAGAATCTGAGGTAAATTGGGCACTGCTGTGGCCTTCCCTCGAGTTTGGTTCCAGGCACAGAATCTTTTCCATTTTTCAGCATAAAATTTTCTAGTACTAGGCCTCCTTACCTCCAAAATTATCTCCAACACTTATTTACTGAGGGATGGTAACTGAGACATTAGGTAATTAGCCAGGTTGCCAGGTTTAGGGTTTGAAGCTGGGGGTGCAGAATCTGGCTCTCCTGCTGTGACAACAGGGTAGGGGTCTGAGGCAGGTGCCACGGAGCTAGCTGTGACACACTGAGCAAGAGGGGGTACCAGTGCTGGCATGGCCAATCTGGTGCAATCAGTATCAACCTTGGTTTGTCCTGTTTGACCTTTAGTAGTACTTTGGAGAGGAAAGGCAGGGGAGGAAAGGCATAAACTGAGATTTTTCCAGCTGAAGGACAGAGCATCCACTTTCCATGCTTGTTTGTGGGGAGTCCTTGTGCAGAATTTGCCCAATTGGTAGATCTGGGGGGAGGCAAACAGGTCTATATCTGGGCTCCCCCATTTGTTTATAAACATGTTGAAAGTCTTTGGTTCCAGTTTCCACTCGTGTGGGTCCATAAGATTTCTGCTTAATTCATCTGCCAGCGTATTTAGTTTTTCTTGCAGGAATTGAGCCTGTGGATGCACTTGGTAGCTCAAGGCTGTGTTCCACAGAGCCATGGCTAGTTTGCAGAGGGGGTAAGAATGGGTAACCCCCTGCTTGTTTATGCACCACATAACAGTGGTGTTGTCCGTCTTTACCATTAATTGTCCTGGAAGAATGAGGTCCTTGAAGGCAGTCAGAGCATTCTGTACAGCTACCATTTCTTTTTGATTGATATGCAGGTGCATTTGACCTGGGTTCCATTTGCCCTGAATGCACTTCCCTGGCAGGTGAGCCCCCCATGCATAGTCTGATGCATCTGTTGTTAGGGTTTGGGCGGCAGGGGGTAGAGTGAATGGTAGTCCCTTGTTTTGGTGGCAGGCCTCTGCCCACCAAAGGAATTCTAACCGTAGGCAAGGTATAATAGGAATCATTGCTTCTAGATCCTGAGAATGCTAACACCATAGGCTTTTTAGATACAACTGTAGTTTCCTCATATGCAGTCTTGCATATGGAATTAGTAGAATGCACGAGGCCATGAACCCCAAGGCTTGCAGTATTTGCCTTGCAGAGAGGGTTTTTGTGGCCACTAGTTTGAAGTAAGTTGTCAAATTAATTTGTTTCTCTGGCGTGAGGAAAGCCATCTGGGAAGTTGCATTCAAGCTTGCTCCAAGGAATATAATTTGTTGACAGGGTACCAGCTGTGATTTCTTTTCGTTTATAGTGTACCTCAGACAAGTTAGCAACTTTTGTACAAATGTCAGATGATTCTAAAGTATGTCCTGGCTTTCTGCCTGAATTAGACAATCGTCCAGGTATGGGTAAATTTGAATATTTCTTTGCCTGCAAAATGCAATGACTGGAGCTAGGCACTTTGTGAATACCCTGGGCGGGGTAGATAAGCCAAAGGGCAGTGCACAGAACTGATAGTGCATGCAGCCTGCTTTGAAACGTAGGTATCTTCCGCAAGATTCCCTGATTGGGATGTGCAGGTAGGCTTCCTTTAAATCCAGTGTTGCCAACCAGGCATCATTGCCTACCATGGGAAGCAACTGGTGAAGAGTTAGCATCTTGAATTTTGGAATAACCAAAAAGGTGTTTAGGATAGAAAGGTCCAGGACAGGACGCCATGAGTTGTCTTTTCTAGGTACCAGAAAAAGTCTTGAGTAGAAACCTTGTCCCTTTTCCTCTTCTGGTACAGTCGGACTAGCCTTTACTCTTAAGAGAGAGAGTACTTGCTTTTCAGCCTCTGTCCACTGATTTGGGGGAAGATCTGGCCAACTGTTTGGGGTTGGTAACGTGTGGAAGTGAAATCTGTATCTCTGAGAAACTATGTTTAAAAACCCATTTGTCCTGGATAATGAGTTCCCAGTTTTTTGCTTGCAGAGCAATCTTTCCCCCTAAAGGAGCAGTTTAGAAGTGCTTCGAAGTTTTAAAGTTAAGTCATTGAGACAGCTTACCATAGGGGGGAGTCCTACTACTCCCTGATTTGGAAGTGGGAGCCCCCCACTGCTTAGTCCTGTGCGTAGCCCGGGACTGAAGCTTGGTTGTTCTGCTGGTTCTGGGTTTGAACTGAGAAGGCCTGGAAGAGGCAGGAAAGGACCAATTTTTTCAGGGCCAATGCCTACTAAATCTTGGAGGCTGCACTTGTAAGAAATCTTTAACAGTTTGCATAGATTTAGATTTTTCCTCCATCGTTTTAAGAACTTCTTCTGCTTTGTTGCCAAACAGGTGGTCCTGATTTAAGGGGGCATCCAGCAATTTAGTTTTAACATGATCTGGCAAAGATTGCTCCTTAAGCCAAGCATGCCTCCTAAGTACAGACCCGGTGACAGCAGCCCTGTAAGATGCCTCTAGTGAATCAAAACCACACTGCAAAGTATGTTTTCCAACATGTTCAGGAGAATGCATTAAATCCTGTAAATCCTTATTTTCAGCACAATCAGGAATCAACATCATTTTCTGTTTAAGCAATCCAATAATATGCTGTTGATACTTTAACATATGAAACTGGCAATTTAAGGCCCTGATGGCCAAGATTGCAGAGGTGTATACCTTCTTACCCCATCTATCCAGGGCCCTGGAATCTCTATCAGAGGGGGGTACAATTTTTGGCAGTAGTACCCTTAATGCCCTTGGGTCCCTGTGAAATGGTCTCAGGATCCGCAGTAGGGTTTTTAAAAAGGAACTTGTGAGAATTAGGAACCCTATTTTATCTATCAGGTTTTCTGGGAGCAGGAGGTAAAGAGTCAGGGTTAAGCTAGATTTCGAAAAGGCATCGTCAACAATGTCCAGCACAGGAGGGATAGCTAAAGGCCTGTGTTGGGGCAGGAGTAAGAAATCTCTAAGCCTCTTTTTAGAATCAGAGTAATCCTGGCTTTCCCAGTGAAAATGCTCCCTAAGAGTATGCAAGGTTTCACCAAAAGAAAAATCCTCTGGGGGAGAAGCAGAGGGAATAGAGTCCTCTGCATCAGAATCCTCATAGGTGGATAAGGGTAAATCCAGGTCATCAGTGGAGACAGAAATTTCAGAATCCTGGTCAGAAGTATCATAAGCAAATTCGGTCCTAGGTCTCTTAGAGGGGGAAGGTTGGCTTTCCCTGATTAAAGTAATAAGGTCTTCAGCCATTCTTATCATTTGTTTTTTAGGCATAGAGGCCTGACCATGCGGTCTAGGCGTCAGTTTCCTAGGCATGGTTCGAGTTTTAGGCCTTGAAGAAGAAGATGGTGTCGGTTTAATATGCAAGTCAGTAGGCCTGAATACACCCTCAGAAGCCAGTGCCTGCACAGCGGCTCCGGACCCATTCAAGGTAGAGTCATCTGCAGGTTCCACAGTTGAAGCATCTCGCGGCATACCGGATTCCGAATGGGTCTCAGTACAGGCCTGCGAATCTGAAGTAGCAGGTATCAGGGGCTGCAAAAGCACTTCACTGAGAACTGGCGACTAGCTTAGGAGAAGCGTTGTTGGCAGCTTTGGACCTAGGCGGCTTGTCTCTGTCTTTATCTTTGCGTTTTTTCGGAATGTCGGTAGTCAGGTGGCTTACCGAAGACATATCTGGATAATTGAACCAAGTACCAAAATATTTAGAAGCGAAAATATACAGACGACGAATAGTTTGTGGTTTAAATCAGGCACAAAACCGACAGTGAGGTACATCGTGGTCAGGGCCTAGGCAAGGAATACAGTACGAATGAAAATCTTTATGAGGTATTTGCTTTCCACAAAAAATACAATTATTGACTTTTACTGACATCGGTTTAGAGCAAGAAAAGGTTTCCCCAACAGGGTACTTAGCTTTAGTTGAAGACTTCGGTTCTGAAACTCAAAAACGAAAATTTCAGGAGTCGGCTGACTGGCACTTGCGAACTGCTTCTGCTTCGGGCTCGCACGGCAAGAAAGAATGATGTAATGGTGTCGGCTGCATGCTTTATAACCCTGACTACCTGACATCACGGAAGATGAGACAGCAACCGACGCAGGACCCAAGGCTTTGATAATCAGGCCGACTGAGGGCTACTGCAAGCAGATAACCCAAATGTGATGACTGCAACAGTGAAACATGAAGAACATAGGAGTTTTCCTCTGAGTCTGAATTAGAAAACTTAGGAGAAAACTCTCTATATGTCCCTTCACCCTCCTGTCCCAAATCAGAATCCTGTATTTCTTCAGGAAAGGAAGTATTCCTCTTTTACCAGAAACTACCTCAGAAGAATGATCAATAGGCTGATTTAAACACTACGCCAGACCCAGTAAACTACTCCTAAGAAAATTTGAGGAGGAGAACATATATGCTTAGTTTTCTGCTTATTTTTTGATAGGAAAAATGGTGCCAACAGCGTTGTTAGTGGCAGCAGCAGCTTCCCTAGGGACTGGCACAACACGCTGACAAAACAGGGAAGCTTTCCATAGTCCCACTCCCCAGACTGACAATTGTGGCTTTCCATTGTCCACTGAGAGGACCCCAACAGCTGTAGAGGATGTGGCTAACCCCTGGTCCACAGTGGCTGTAAATGCTACTTCAGAGGGATTTGTAGTAAAAGTTGAGTGGTCTTACATATAGCAAATGGCCACAGCAGAGTCAACAACCTGTGGTTGAGGCAAACTGCTAGCCTGCTGTTGTGCAAACACTGTTTGCTTAATTTTTTTTATCTACTTGTGCCTAGGAGAAGGACCAACACAGTTTGGTCAGTGCTCAAGCTGAAAATGGTGTCTCTTTCATAGGGAAAACAAGCAGAAAGTGCCAGTGAAAAATAAAAAAAGGTAATTTTTTTCCGACAGCAAAGATAGAGTAAAAAAAAAAAACATTGCTAGAGTGCTAGAAATTGTGAAAAGACTGTAGTCAGGACTATTTACATGAGAAGAGAAGGCAAGACAAACAGAAGGCAGAAAGTAAAGGGAAAATAACTGATGCAAATAGCAGAAAACTGTAAAAGAAGTGAGGAAGCTAATAAAAGATAAGTTAATTACTAGCTTTAGATCATAAAAAGTAAAGACACAAGCTAACCCACTTATAACAATTTTCATATTAATGAAGCTATATATAGCTCGCAAATGGTTAGATCCTGTAAGCATATCTTGGGAGGGATTAAAGAAATCTGCTATTAAACATCTACTAGCACATAAAATAGTATTAGACAAAAGAAACAAATATGAAAGCCCGAACAATCTGAGAACAGTCCTATAACATCTTATTAGCATAAAGCACCAGGTACACCACATCCCACAAGTACACAGCTTAACTATGGATGAAGTATCATTTTTGTATGTGCTGTTTTTAGACGAATTACATTAATTGGGAGAGCATCTTTGCATATATTGTAATTAGGTATGTTGTATGACCTACATGTTTCTACTTTATCCACAATGTATAACATGCAGATATGGTCATTTTGTAAATATGGAATGGTTATGGTTTTTGCAAATGTAAAACAAAAATAAAAATTATTGAAAAGAAAAAGTAAAGACACAAGACAAAAGACCAGAATGAAAGGGAAGGACTAGACAAGCGAAGTAAATGAAGTAAAGGAGTTTCAGCCAAGAGGGAAACAAAAAAACATAACACACTGCAGTACCTTCTTCTTTGACAACTTAATCAGTTTAGATCTAAGAATCACAGTTACAATATTTGATACAGTGAAAGTTCAAAGGAATAAAAAGGCTAACTACAATGGATTGTGACACTTCATTCAATAAATCTAGCTATATGAATACATACGTGTGTGTGTGTGTGTGTGTGTAGATATATATATATATATATATATATATATATACACACATACATATATATATATATATATATATATATATATATATATATATATATGCACACACACATACGTGTGTGTGTGTGTGTATATTTTTTATATATATATATATATATATATATATGTACATACATACACACACACACATACATGTGTGTGTGTGTGTATAGTTTATACACACAAACACACACACACACACGTATTTAGAGAGAGGAAGAGATTTTTTTTCCAATTGTACTGGAGGGGAGAAGAATATGAAAGTGAAGGAGAATTCCAAATGATTCAGGATAAAAGGAAAAATGGCAGACACAAGCAGACTAGAAAGTTAAGGGAGCATGAGGATTAAAAGCTAAAGAAACAATGCAAAACAGCAAAGGTTGGGCTAGATATGTGGAAGAAGAAACTTGGAACAAAGTGTTGTTGCGGAGAAGAAACTGAATCAAATTACCCAAACCAAAGAGAACTAAGGATGAACTGAATGTAAAGATTATCAGAAAACTTGCAAGAAAAAAGGTGAGAAGAAAGGAAATAAAAGATGGCTACAGTAGGTTTGCTTTAGCAAAAAAGGAAATGAAAGTGGAATTAACAGAACCTCCATATTGAACACAGAAAACTTTAAAGATGAACAAAAGGCAATAAGAAAGGAGGAAGTTCTGCTCTCCCCATGTAATATTCCCACAGTATACAGACTTTCTATACTGATGCAACAGAAGCTAAGAAATTCATTAAAATTTCTTTCTGAAACAAATACAGTCAAAAGATATGAAATACCCAGAAAGAGCTAAGACCACTACACAAACAAATATGGATTGGTGTGTTAAGCTGAAGCGACCTAATGCTGAATACTAAAATATTTGATGATGCTGAAATCTACTGGAATAGTGGAAACGTTTATGACCGACTCAGAGAAAATTAAGTAGTAATGAAAAAAATTATACAGGAACTCAGGTGGTCAAACTTGATTATTATGATATTCTAGAAAACACAGAATTTGATGTTCTAGACTTACAAACTAATACAGAACGAATGAAGGAGGAACTGCCATATAAAGCTCTTGAACTTTAAAAGAGCCTAACCAAAAAAAGAAAACATTTCGTCAAACAGCTGGGGGGGTGGGTAAAAGGTAAAAAAACAAAAGGTCAATTAAAAATTTACATTCTTCTGTACAGAATAAGAACAGAAGCAAAAAAATGGCAATATTTAAAACAGGGAAAAAAAGAAGTTATGTACCTACCATAACGTTCCATGTTAGTTATCTTCATCTCGCCTTCTTTCTTGCTGGTTGGGATTGGAGCCGATCCTCGGCTCCAACTCGGCCATCTTCTATAGCTCAAGAGCTATTTACTGGCTCGAGGCTACCCCTTATCCCATGATGCCTAGCGATACCTACCCAGATCTCGTTTGAAATAGCTAACCCCAGACATAGCCAGAGAATGAACCTGTCCAAATAAACAGGTTGAGCATACCTGTCATACTCTCTAAGTCAGTAGAGGAAACAAACCAGAGAACACTCAGCCAGTGAAACCAGAACTAGAGAACACTCAGCCAGTGAAACCAGAACTCCTCTCGATCCAATAGGACAGGGAGATGGAGGGTGGGACGCAAGAAAGAAGGCGAGATGAAGACAACTAACATGGAACGTTATGGTAGGTATGTAACTTCTTTATGTTAAGTTGTCTATCTCACCTTCGCTCTTGCTGGTTGGGACAGCGCCCCTTGCACCTACAATCCTGGGCGGCTCATTGGAACAGACTCTTCAGAACAGTGGAACCAAAGTCAGCTCTGCTCCTGGAGACCATATCTAGCTTGTAATGAGAAATAAAGGTAAGAGGATTTGCTCACGTAGCAGCTGCACAGATAGAATCCATAGGCAACCTAGATTGGAAAGCTACAGAGGTGGCCAAAGCCCTAGTAAAATGCCCTTTCGGTTTGATTGGCAACTCTTTGTTTCTCAATTGATAAATGAAAGTAATAATGTGAGACGACCACCTGGATAAGATCACTTTGGAAACTGGGAGACCTTGTTTGCCTAGAGCGTAGGAAAGGAATAGTTGGTCCGACTTCCTTATATCCTTAGTCCTATGCAAGTAAAAACGCAATTGTCTATGAACGTCCAATTGGTGTAATTTGTATTCTGCCTTGTTGGTGTGGTTAGGGAAAAACACAGGAAGGTCTATAGATTGGTTTAAATTATTTTCTGAGCAGACTTTCAGAAGTAATGAAGGATTAGTCCTCAGAGCAACCCTGTCCTTATGAAAAACCAAGTATGGAGGACGAACACATAGTGCCTGAAGTTCAGAGATGCGTCTGGCTGAAGTAATAGCTACCAGAAAGAGTGTTTTCCAAGATAGAAACTTAATGGAGCAGGATGCTGCAGGTTCAAAGGGGGGCATAATTAAGGAGGTTAGTACCAAATTAAGGTCCCAAGGAGGAGGGGGATTTCTCACTGGAGGTCTAAGGAGAGTAGTCCCTCTTAAAAAGGCTTTACAGAGCTTATGAGACAATGTTTGAATTAGACAACCCAACATGAAAGTTAGAAATGGCCGCCAATTGAACCCTGACTGTAGCAGAAGCGGACCCAGAATGAAAAAGTTGTGCTAGGAATTCCAAAATTTTGTGGACTGGGGCTGAAAAGGGATCTATGTTCCTAGCCTCTGTCCAACAAGAAAAACGTTTCCATTTGCTACCATAAGTTTTTCTAGTTGTGGACTTGTGAGAGGAGACAATACTCTCACGTACAGCCAGGGAAATGCTGGGAAGCCTGGCTAAGATTGGAAGTGCAGCAACCAAGCTAGTGTTTGGAGGGATTGATGCAGCCTGCCTGACTGATGAATCAGTAGGTCTGGAATCGGATCCAGAGTCCAGGGGTGAATGAGAAGATAATGGTGCAGGAACGGAAACCATATCTGTCGAGGCCAGTAGGGGGGCAATGAGGATCATTTGCAGCCCAACGATATTGCTTTCTGTACGAGTTTTGGAATAAGGGGAAACGGGGGAAAGCCATAAGAAGTCCCTGAGGCCAATCATGGACTACAGCGTCTCTGGGTGAGTGACCTCGAAGTGGAAGAAGGGAGAAGTAGTTGCTGCATTTGCTGTTGAAGGGGGTGGCAAAAAGATTGCAGCAAGGCTGTCCCCATTTGCGGAAGACCAGATCCGCAACTACCCGATTCAGAGACCACTCGTGAGGCATGAGAACAGCTCTGCTGAGCCTGTCTGCTATGACGCTGGACCTCCCAGGGATGTGCGTCGCAATCAGAAATCGTTGGGAGGAAATCGCCCACTGCCAGAGTCTGAGTGCTTCTCGACACAGGGGGTAGGACCTAGTTCCGCCCTGCTTGTTGATGTACCACACCACTGACATGTTGTCCGTTTGAATTGCAATGGTCCCAGAAGGGAGAGAGTCCTGAAGAGCTTGCAACGCTAGGAGCACTGCTCTCATTTGTAGGACGTTTATATGCAGACGGTACTCGTGAGGTTGCCAAGTGCCTTGGACTGTCCTGCCCTGATAATGTCCCCCCCCCTACCCTATCAGGGAAGCGTCTGTGGTCACTGTGGCAACCGGAGGGAGCTGAATGAAGGGTCTGCCCTGAGTCACCAGTGGGGAGACCATCCACCAGGAAAGGTGCCTTTTGCATGATTCAGTAATCATGATCATGTGAGATATGGGCAGCAGTTGGAAAGACCACTGTGTGAACAGAAGCCACTGAAGGATCCTCATGTGAAAGCGGGCCAGTGGGATGAAAAGAATTGCCGCTGCCATGGAACCCAGAGTTTGAAGGACGAACCTGACTTGGATTCTTTTGCTCTGCATTAGAATTTGTACTTGCTGGCGAATTGTAGACACCCTTTCTGGTGGTAGCCTTGCGGACATGCTCCTTGTGTCTAAGTCTGCTCCTATATAAGTGATAGCTTGACAGGGCAACAAGGCAGATTTTTCGAAGTTTATTGTAATGCCTAGCTGGGAGCAGATTGTGATTGTATAGTCCCTGGCTTGCAGAAGTTGAAGCCTTGTAGTAGCAGTGAGGAGCCAGTCGTCTAGATATGGAAACACCTGGAATCCTCGACGTCGCAGGTGAGCCGTGACCACTGCCACACATTTGGTAAACACCCTGGGGGCTGTGGTGAGACCAAAGGGCAGAGCTCTGAAATGGTAATGACTGGCTCCCAGCCGGAAGCGAAGGAATCTCATGGAGCGCCTGTCCATTTTGATATGGCAGTACGCATCCTGAAGATCTATGGAGCACATCCAATTGTCCTGGCCCAGAAAGGGTAGAATGGACTGTAGCATGACCATCCGAAACTTTGTTCTTTGAACAAACTTGTTTAGTCTGTTGAGATCCAGAATCGGTCTCCAGTCCCCTGTCTTTTTTGGTACCAAAAAGAACCCTGAGTAAGTTCCGGATCCGTGTTGGTCTGCCGGGACTTCCTGGATGACTTTTTTCTAGCAGTTTTGAAACTTCTAAGACTGCTTGGTCCCTCAAATTGGGTGGAACATCTGGAAGGGATTTGCTTGACGGTAAGGGGGGGTTGAGAGAAGGGAATTTTGTAACCTCCAGATATAACGGACCGTACCCATTTGTCTTGCGTTAAATTTTGCCAGGCTTTTGGGTACAGTGAAAGTCTTCCCCCGACTGCCTCCAGAGGTGGGCAGCCAGGCAGCCCTTTAGGGATACTGAAAGGGCTTCTCAGAGAAAGATTCTCTGTTGCCCTGGTTCTGCAGACCCCCCTCTGCCACGAGGGGGGCGTCTGTTGTTGTTGTTTCCCCCTCTGCCCCTGGAGGAAAAATCGCTACGTGTGTCAGGCGAGGCTCCCTGGGATTTTCGGAACCACATTTTACCACTCTTCTGACCCTTGGGGTATGGTCTGGAAGGAGTGGAAAAACGGACAGAGAGTCTTGCCTTCTTGCTCACACCTAGTCAAAGTGTCTTTCACCTGTGGTCCAAAAAGAAAAGAACCATCAAAGGGGGTGTTGGTGAATGACGCTCTAAAAGGTTCCGCAAAATTACACAGCCGCATCCATGCATGTCTCCTAAGGGCCACGCCTGTACCTGCGGCTCTACTCACACCATCAGCTGCATAGGAAATGAGCCTCATGGAGGAGTTGACTACAGAATTAATGGTCACCAGCTGGGAAGCCACTTTAGCTTGAGCCCCCTCAGCTGATGGATCTTGAAGGGTACATCTCAGAGCTCTTTAAGGAGATCCCTCTGAAGCCGGGTAAAATGGCATAAGTAGTTCAGTGACCTCATAGAAAAGGTCGCTGAAGCAAACATTCGCGTCCAGTATCTGTCCATGGTCCTAGACTCCTTGTTAGGAGGATGGCCAGACGAAGAGGTTTCCGCTAACTCTTTTTTGGCGGCTGCTGCTACCACCATGGCATCAACAGGAACACCTTTGGTAAGGAACTGCTTATCATGGGGTGCTGTGATGAACTTGCCAGGTCTCCTCAGAGTTGGTTCCGCTGTATCTGGGGCTGACCAAGCCTTTTGAGCCACCACTGACCTAAGTGGATCGAAAGGCGGAGAAACCCAGGAGGTGGAAGGTCGGGAACCGAACGCATCCAGTAATACAAACTCATCCTCGGTAGGAGCTAGGGGATTCCAGTTCCCCCTCTGCTTAAGCATTTCTAGGACGTCCAAAAAGGAAACATCTTCAGAGGGGGATCTCGGGGACCCTTCCGAATCATCTAAGTCTGTATCAGAAGTAACAGACTCAGGGGAGTCAATGTGCTTCCTCTTGCACTTCTTCTTACAAGGGGACTCCTTTGAATGATCAGGGGAGGCCTCAGAAGAAGAGGAAACACCCAATGGGGTGCCCTGGAGCGCCGGTTCCCCACGCTTGGGGTCTGGAGGAGGAGCAGAGGTTGGCACGGGCACTACAGGGGACTGAGACAATGGGGCCGACAGTAAAGCTGACTCAGTGGCCAGCACATTCCTCATGACATCGAAGGCGTCCCTGCCATGATGCAGAGAAGGCTCCGGTTCCGAGGAAATCGGAATCCTTCTCCGCTCTGAGGGAGACGGCTCCGAGGCCAATGTAGGAGCCGAGCTCACCTGCGCTGAAGCTCTGAGAGGGAGAATGGGGTCGGACAAGGGTCCGATGCCAATCGCGCCCTCGGAGCCAACGAGGGAGCTATGGCGCCCAGATTCCTCGATGGACGGCACCATCGAGGGAATCGGAGCTGACAGAACCGAAAGAGATAAGAGTTAACGGAGCCGACGGTTCCACTACTCGAACCCCAACGAACTCCGGCTCCGAGCTCAATAGAGTCGGAGGAGGAACATCGATAGAAGTGGATGGAGCAGACACCTGTTGAGGAGAACTGGACAACATCTTGGCAAGTGCCTGCGACTTTAGCAACCTACTGACCACGCTCTCCACGTCGTGATCAGACAGCCTAGAGGATCGAGAGGAGTGAGATGATCTGTGACTGCGCTCGCTCTGAAGCAGGGGAGACCGATGAGCTGAATGTATGGATTCCAAAGAAGGGGACCTCAGCCTCTTGTGGCTCTGCGAAGACTCCGAAGTTTCTGATGGAGCCGACGGGGAGATAGTCTTTTTGGTTCCAGCCAGAACCGAAGTAGCAGGTAGAGTCTGAACCAAAGACGGCTCCGAACTTGGAGCCAACGATTTGGTAGATTTAGGGGATTTCACAGGCTGAATCTTAGCCGGTGAATCCTGGGGCTTTAAAAGACCCCTAAGAATAAGCTTATTCTTACGCTCCTGCATAACTCTTGGACTAAATGCATGGCAGATAGAACAAGAGTCCTGCAGGTGCACAGCACCTAAACAATAGATGCAAGAAGTGTGCCCATCTGTCAGAGACATCTTCTGACAGCATGAGTCACACTTATTGAATCCAGACACTTTGGATTCTTTTGACATCCTGTAACAAGAAATAGCTGCAAATCAAAATAGTCTACAGAAAAACACAGTATACTAACAGACTAAAGCTAAAGGTTTTTTTTTTTTTTTTTTTTTTGATAGGAAAACCTCTAACTCAAACGGCTAGCCTATAAAGAAATTAGAAGGAAAGCCTCTAACCTAAACGGCTAACCTGACAAGAAAGGATAAGAAGGGGGGGGGGACTCTCTGAGTTAAACGAGTTCAATAAGGAAGGGAAGGAAGCTACAAATACACACTAGCTAACACAACCAAAAATAAGACTAAAAGTTAACACCTAGGAAGAAGACTATTTTTAGTAAAAAAGTTCTATAAAAAAACTTTATACGAGCCTGAGCCAGAAAAACGACACCTCGCAGCTGAAGAGGCAAACGAGATCTGGGTAGCTATCGCTAGGCATCATGGGATAAGGGGTAGCCTCAAGCCAGTAAACAGCTCTCGAGCTATAGAAGATGGCAGAGTCGGAGCCGAGGATCGGCTCCAATCCCAACAAGCAAGAACGAAGGCGAGATAGACAACTTAACATTAATCATTAACCCAATTTTCTACATGAGGATGGGGTGTTGCACAGACTCCTGCCATTTTCCAGCCTTTTTCAATAGACAAGTCAGACTGTCAGGTCTTCACCCACACAATCCATCCATCTTTTTGCTGGACATCATAATTTCCTCTTGCCATCTTCATGTCTCTCAAATCATCTTTAACAAATCCTCTGGTATTTCCCTGCACATGTGCCCAAACCACCACTGTCTGCCCTCTTTGACCATTTTTGCAATTAGAGCTACTTTGACCTCAGCTATGATCCCCTCATTTCTTTGTCTGTCTCAAAGTGCACATCCTTCCACCCATCTCAGGCACTTGACCATCACCTATAGCTTCCTCAAATGCTCTGCCTTCACTGCTGAGGTTTTTATTCCATATAGAAGTACTGGTCACACCTTACCTTTTAGCTTCTTTGGCAGACTAATGTGAGGATTTAAAAAAAAATGTACCATATTAATCAGGATTAATTTGTAGGCCAGTCCCTCAAAGTGGGTGCTGCATAAAAATACTCAAACTTGTCAATGTCCTCTGGACTACTTATTAAAGTTCAATTTTTGCAATCTGCATACTTAGTGAGCCAGTAGGTCTATAATGCTGGAAAGAGTGAAAGGACTATACTAAATAACAGCAGATAGTCTTTTTAATTACAATAGTAATCATTACTTTAAATGCTTTTGTATCTATTACAAAACCAGTTTATATATTTATTTATTGGCATTTGTCTACCAGGAAAGTGCAACTGAATAATTTATCGGTTTTTAGCTGAGGCCAGAGGAGAAAAGCTCCACAAATAAAAGAACAGAATACACATACATAGGTGAAAACTGGCATCATATTAAAATATTCTGTAAATACATAGATTAATACAAATACTAACACACATCATGAGATGTAGAATAACAACAATATACCATCATTAAAACAAGATAAATTCAATACTGTGTAGCAATGAAACATGCTAACATGTTATAAGTACCGGAGTTTATTACTCGCTCATAAAGCAAATGCCACAATGGAACATTCAAACAGTGGACAACCAACTGCATCACAAAGATTTATCTGAAGTGGTTTAAAGAAGTCCATAATAACATTGTGGGATAAAGTCAAAAACTTCTGCCCAACATTAAATTGGGTCAGGCATATCCAGATTGATATGGTTAAGTAGTTGCCAATTACCCTGGACTAAACTACACAAAGAAAAAATACATGGAACCCTGTTATGTTCTACATATGAAATCACATTCTGAAAAAGAGATTTATGTTAATCATTGAGTAGACAAAAACTTGGAAAATATCAAATAATTTCACTGCTAGCTGCCAAAAGGTTAAAAGCAATTAATAATATAATAAAATAAAAGCTGTTGAGGTAAGGATCACACATAGAAAGGGCATCTTCTACAGAAAGAATATGGACTTTTCAGAGATCTATTTAATTTACCTAAATCTTTCCTTGTAGTGTATCAACAGTAAGAACAGGCCTTAGAGGCAATCACAGTTAGACAAACGGAATGAAAATAATGAAATTATCTAATTATTGAATTGAACTGATGTGTTTGTATTGAAAAAGAAAATGGAGGAACATAAAGTACAGTTTTGTACCTACCATAAACGTAGATGTTCGAGTGTACACACTGCTGCAGTCATTACAGTTGGGTTATCCTGCCGTCAGGCGGTCCCGCAGTCGGCCAGAGTTCCAAAGTCTTGGTCCGGCGTCGGTTGCTGTCGCCTCCTCCCCGACGTCAGTGCGACAGGAGTATAACAAGATGCAGCAGACGCCATTTTCTTCAGTTTTTCTTGCCCCAAATGTCAGGTGCCTCTAAATATGTAGGCAATTCCAACTGCTAATAAAACATACACAGAAAAAGCAAAAAAACAACTTACAGCTACCAGCAAATACTCCCCATAGATAGTAAGGGTAGAAGACATAGGTACGTACCAGCCAGTAAGAGGGGAGGGTAACCTGGACTGCAGCAGTGTCTACACTCGAACATCTACATTTATGGTAGGTACAAAACTGTACTATGTTCATCGTGTTACACTGCTGCAGTCATTACACTTGGGTAGAATCCCAAAGCTGAGGAAGGGTGGCTGGTCCTATAAGGCATTTGGGGTGGCTATAAGGCCCTGCAGCACTGCAGTGGCAAAGCCAGCTCTGGATTTAGAGTATAGAGGCAGATGGTAATGCCTGGTGAAGGTGTGTACAGAACTCCAAGTTGCTGCTTCCAAAATATCCTTGGTAGGAACTCCTCTGAGGTAGGCAGTTGAAGTGGCTGTTGCCCTGGTGGAGTGAGATCTAATGCAGCTAGGTACAGGTTTTCCATGGAATGTGTAGCAGAAACGTATACAATGTCCTATCCATTTTGAAATAGTCTGTTTTGAAATGGCTTTTCCCTGTGCTCCTGCAGCATATGCTACCAATAATTGCTCAGATTTTCTGAAATCTCTGGTTTTGTCCAAGTAGAAGCGTAACTGCCTGTGAATGTCCAAAGAGTGCAGTAATCTCTCTCCTTTATTCTGTGGTTTAGGATAAAAAGTTGGCAGGTGAATAGTTTGGTTTAGAGCCATACTGGATACCACCTTTGGCATAAAAGTAGGGTTAGTTCGTAAAGACACCTTGTCCTGGTGGAAAATGTGGAAAGTCCTTTGTCCAGCATCTCAGTTAAGTATTGTAGTATCTGAGGAATGTTTGGGACAAGGAGGGTCAAGGCTGTGAGCTTGGTTCCAGGCACAGAATCTCTTCCATTTATCCGAATAGGCTTTCCTGGTACTAGGCCTTCTGGCCTCCAGAATGACATCCATAACAGCTTTGGAGAGAGGCATTGCTTGCTTGACTAAGGAATCTTCCATGCAGCTAGGTTTAAGGTCTTTAACTGGCTATGTAGTATTTGTTTGTTGTGCTGAGTCAGCAGATGTGGGATTTGAGGCAAAATCCAGAGTGGTTCTTGTGCTAAGCTCCTTAAGATTGGGTACCAGTGCTGGCGTGGCCAGTCTGGTGCAATCAGGATCATCTTTGGCTCTTCCTGCCTGGCTTTTATGAGTACCTTTGGCAGGAGAGGTAGTTGTGGGAGAGCGTACACTTGTAGGTTCTTCCAGCTGAATGAGAGGGCATCCACTTTCCATGCTTGTGGATGGTAACTCCTTGTGCAGAATTTTTGTAGCTGGCAGTTTATTGGGGATGCAAACAGATCTATGTCCGGGCTCCACCATTTCTGTGTTATCATTCTGAATATTTGTGGATTCAACTCCCATTCGTGGGGATCCATGATGTTTATGCTTAAGTCGTCTGCCAGTGTGTTTTTCTCTCCTGGCAGGAATTGTGCTTGCAGATGAACTTGAAGGTTTATAGCTGTGTTCCATAAGGTCATAGCTTGTCTGCATAAGGGGTAGGAGTGAGTGCCCCCTTGCTTGCTTATGTACCACATAACTGTGGTGTTGTCTGTCTTTAGCAGTAGTTGTCCTGGATGCAGCAGGTCCTTGAAAGCTATAATCGCATTTTGTACAGCTAGCATCTCTTTTTGATTGATGTGAAGATGCCTTTGTTCTGTGGTCCACGTGTCCTGAATACATTTGCCTGCCATGTGTGCTCCCCAGGCGTAATCCGATGCATCCGTTGTCAGTGTTTGCCTAGCTGTGGGTTGTGTAAAAGGCTGTCCCTTGTTGAGGTGACAAGCTTGAGCCCACCACTGAAACTCCTGTTGAAGGCACGGGATTAGTGGTATAACTGTTTCCAAACTTTGACAGTGTTGAGACCATACATTCTTTAGGTACCATTGTAGTTTCCTCATATGCAGTCTGGCATATGGAATTAGTAGTATGCAGGATGCCATGTAACCCAAGGCTTGCAGAATTTTTCTTGCAGGGAGATAGGTCTTTGTTGCCATCAATTGAAAGTACTGAGTCAGTTGTCCTTGTTTGTCTGGCGTGAGATAAGCCATCTGGGCCGTTGTGTTCAAGTTGGCACCCAGGAATATAATCTCTTTCGAGGGCACTAGTTTTGATTTCTTTTCGTTTACTGTGTACCCCAAGCAACTTAATAACTTTTTTACAAACGCCAGATGCTGTAAAAGAATGTTCTTGCTCTGCTTGAATCAGGCAGTCATCCAGGTACGGATAAATTTGAATTCCTTTCGGTCTGCAAAATGCAATTACTGGTGCCAGGCACTTTGTGAAGACCCTGGGCACAGTAGATAAGCTAAAGGGCAGTGCAGAGAATTGGCAGTGCATTGAACCAGCTATGAATCTGAGGTATCTTCTGCAGTTTTGTCTGATAGGGACATGCAGGTATGCCTCTTTGAGGTCCAAAGTCACGAGCCAAGCTTTCTTGCCCAGCATGGGAAGAAGCTGCTGTAATGTCAACATTTTGAATTTCAGAACATCCAGGTAAGTGTTTAGAGATGAAAGATCCAGAATGGGCCTCCAGGCTTTGTCCTTTCTGAGTACCAGAAAGAGTCTTGAGTAAAATCCTTGTCCTTGCTCCTGTGATGGTACCTTTTGAATAGCTCTCATATCCTTGAGTGCTGTAATTTGTTTTTGAGCCACTGCCCATTGACTTGGTGGCAGATTTGGCATTCCTTTTAACCTTGGTAGAGTGTGAAAGTGGAACCTGTAACCTTGAAATACAATGTTGAGAATCCATTTGTCTTTGGTGATCATTTGCCAATTGTGGAAGAAGAGTGCCAGT
Organism: Protopterus annectens; assembly: GCF_019279795.1. Classification (NCBI taxonomy): domain Eukaryota; kingdom Metazoa; phylum Chordata; order Ceratodontiformes; family Protopteridae; genus Protopterus; species Protopterus annectens. The sequence continues at coordinate 392,219,099 of NC_056746.1, forward strand.
TTTCCTCCCAAGGGGGCTGCCAAGAAGGATTTGTTTGGCAGCTGTAGTGGGAAGTCATTGGAGCTGCTTTTTATAGGTTCATACTAGGCTATCTGCCCTGTGGCATTTATAAGCCTAGCCCAAGTGTGTTTGGCTTTCGCCACCCTTTGATTTGAGTTAGTTGTGCCCTTTTTAAGGTTAGTTTACTGTGCCTCTGTCTAGTAGTGACACAGAAGTAATCCCCGGGGTAAACCTATGATCTCCCATCCACTCATCAAGATTCCTCTTGAAGAGGGTCAGTGAGGTGCTCTGCCTAAAATGGACTGGGATTCTATTCCAGAGCGAAGGGAGCCTCTGGGTTATGAATCTGTCCCTCCAGCATGTTCTATTTATTTCAGTGCTGAGGTTCAAGTCCCTCGAGCGTGTGGTTCTAAGGGATTTAGATTTTCTGAGGTGGAGCATGTCCATTAATTCTGGGTTGGACATAGCTTTGTACGTCAGGCATAGATCGCCTCGAAGTAGGCGGTATGCAACTGAGTAGAGCTGGAGTTTTTTTTAACCGGGCAGCATATGGGATCTGTTTGAGTCCCTTGATCCTCTTTGTGAGGTACTTTTGGGGTCTTTCTAGTTGCTGCAGGTGTCAGGTAAGGTACATCCCAAAAGGGGCATTGCATTCTATGATGGGCCTGATGAGGGATGAATAAAGGGGCACTATTACCTCACTTGATCTAGATGTGAATCCTTTCGTGAGAAGGTGGGCTATGTAGAAGGTTTTTCTAACCACTTTGGCAATGTGGTTGTCAAAGGAGAGATTGTTATCAACTTGGGTCCCCAGGTCCCTAATTACTTCTTCCGTACTTAATGGGTTACCACCTATGTGGTAATTTGTGGGCACTTTGTTTTTGCCAAAGGGTATGACTATACACTTTTTGGCATTTAGCTTTAGGCCATGGCTCTGGTACCAGTTATCCGTCTCTGTGAGACCTTTTTGGAGGATGTTCGTGTCAGCTGGAGAGTCAATTATGGCGCCCAGTTTGCAGTCATCTGTGAACTCAGCCATAGTCCTCCCGTGTTGGCCTGTACCTCGGAGAAGTATATGCCGAACAAGAGAGGTCCCAGGACAGAGCCTTGTGGGACACCACTTGTAACCGGTTTCGAGTCTGACATGGCTCCGGCAATTCTGACTCTGTGGGTTCTGTTTTTGAGCCAGTTAGCAACCCATCTTGTGACATAGGGGTTTATATTTAAGCTGGATAGCTTATCTATGATGCCTGAGTGGAGTATTGTGTCAAATGCCTTTGCGAGGTCCATATAGGCTGTGTGGACTACCTTCCCTTCATCTATGGCCTTGGTGACTGTTTTGAAAAAGTCGACCAGGTTCAAGAGGCAGGATCTGCCCTTGACAAAGCCGAATTGGGTAGGATCTAGATCTAGTGTCTGTAGGTCCAATGTCTTTGTTTATGAGTTCCATGATGATCCTCTCCATGGCCTTGCAGATAAGGCTAGTTAGGCTTATGGGGCGATAGTTACCAGGGTCCATTTAGGCACCACCTTTGTGGAGTGGGACCACTGTTGCTGTACGCCATTCTTTGGGTACATATCCTGTAGTGAGGCTGAGATTGTAAAGCAGTTTTACGTGAGGGTTTAGTTCTTCTTGGAGTTCATGTAGGACGCAACCTAGGACACCGTCTGGTCCCATTGAAGCAGTGTTTTTTGCTTTGGAGAGGGCTGCTTTCATCTGAGCATCTGAGATGTTAGGGAGGCTGCACTCTGCTGGGATAGATATTTGCTCTTTTGTGGGGGAAGGGGGGGGGGGGGGGAGTTTGCACTGAACCTGTCTGCCAGGATGTTAGCAATGTCTGTGGGTTCAGTGGATTTTTTGTAGTTTAGAATCAACTCTGAGCATATCTGGGAGTTGCATCCCAGGTTCCTAACATAGCTAAAGAAAGCCTTGTGATTGTCTTTAGTGTGCTGTTATATGGTTGTGGCCTGTCTTACCCTTCTTTCTGGCCTGATGCAACCCATTGTCGAGGCCTGTAAGGACCTTGTGTTTGACCTCTACCTCTTGGATGTCTGTATCTTCCCCTTTGAGGTCTGTCTGTAATTGGAAAGGACCAATTCTTAGTTGGCCAGTTTCTGCTAAATCTAGGAGGCTGAACCTGTAAGAAATCCTTCACCGTTTGCATAGATTTTGCCTTATCCTCCATTTCCTTTAATACCTCTTCTGCCTTAAATCCAAATAACACATCCTGCTGCAAAGGTGCATCCAATAATTTTGCTTTAACATGATCTGGTAATGACCGAGCCTGTAACGCTGCTCTGCATGAGGCCTCTAGAGAATCAAAACCACATTGCAAAGTATGCTTTCCCACTTGTTCAGCTGCATGCAATAAATCCTGCATTTCTTTAAAATTAGGAGGATCTGATTCTGGAAGCAATTTTTTTGTTTTAACTGAGACAGTAAAAATTGCTGATATTTTAGCATGTGAAACTGGCAATTTAAGGCTCTCATTGCTAAAGTTGCAGACGTATATACTTTCTTTCCCCATCTGTCTAATGCTCTGGAATATCTCTGTCAGAGGGAACTGGATTCTTGGCTGATGAGGTCTTAACTCCTTTGGGTCCCTGAGAAATAGTTTCAGGGTCAGCGACAGGGCTTTTATACAGAAATTTATGTGAGTCAGGGACTCTGTAGTATCTGTCAGGTTTAACAGGGGCTGGAGGTAAGGAATCAGGATTTAAGCTGGATTCAGTATAAACATCATCCACAATATCTAACACTGGCGGAATAGCAAGGGGTCTGTGTTGAGGTAATAAAAGGAAGTCTCTGAGCCTTTTCTTGGATTCTGAGTAATCCTGGCCTTCCCAGTGGAAATGCTCTCTCATGGTATGTAGGGTTTCCCCAAAGGAGTAGTCCTCAGGTGGTGAGGCTGATGGAATTGATTCCTCAGCATCAGAGTCCTCATAAGGGGGTAAAGAGTATCCTAGGCCTGAGGATGAATCAGAAGAGATGGACACCTGGTCGGATGAGTCATAGTCTGCATCCTGTCTAGGCCTTTTATCAGGAGGGGGATGGGACCCCCTGATCAGAGTAATTAGGTCTTCGGCCATTTTGAGCATTTGTTTCTTAGGCATGGAGGCCTGTCCTGGAAAATGCTGTAATTGTTACTTTGACTTTAAAGGAGGCTTAGACTTAGCTGAGGGTTTAATGCTTAACTGAGTAGACCTGAAGTTACCCTCTGTAGCTGTGGGTTGCTCAGCTGCTCCGGATCCCTCTGAAAGGTTAGGCTCAGTAGGCTGAAGAGCTTGTGCGTCCGAAGGCCCAGCCATCTCCACGTGGGAGTCAGAGGCGGCTTGTGGTTCTACAGAAGCGGTCGTCCGGGGCTGCGAAGGCGCCTTGCTGAAAACCGGAGAACCGGTGACTGGCCTAGAAGAGGCTTCATCGTCAGTTTTGGGCCTCGGATGCCTATCCTTGTCTTTGCGCTTTTTGTGTATTCCGGTCGTCGGAAGTTCCAACGGCATGTTATAATTGAATTTTCTACCAAAATAATGTCGGGAAAAATTAAACCGTTTAATAGTGCGCTTGTTAAACCTAGCACAAAACCGACATCCCGTAACGTCGTGGTCAGGGCCTAGGCATGGGATACAATAGGAATGGAAATCCTTATGAGGTATTTGCTTCCCACAAGAAATACAGTTATTAACTTTTACTGACATCGGTCTGAGGCAAGAAAAAGTTTCCCCAACAGGGTACTTAGCTTTGTAGAAGACTTCGGTTCTGGATTCGGAATGAAAAAATCTCAGGAGACGGCCGACCGGCACTTGCGAACTGCTTTTGCTTCGGGCACCGCGCGGCAAGAAAGACTGAAGAAAATGGCGTCGGCTGCATCTTATACACCCCTGTCGCACTGACGTCAGGGAAGAGGCGACAGCAACCGATGCCGGACCAAGACTTTGGAACTCTGGCCGACTGCGGGACCGCCTGACAGCAGGATAACCCAAGTGTAATGACTGCAGCAGTGTAACACGATGAACACCTGTCACTCAGCAACCTGTAGAACAGTAGCGAAGATGGTGAAGAGGCATGAGTTACTTTACTTAAATAAAAACATTTAGAAAGAGTACTGCATTGAGCGAGTCTTATAACACTGTATTTTGAAAAAAAATAAACCATGGTGGTAGAAGAAAAACAGTTAACTCATACTCCAGTTTCTGTGCAAGAAAATTAAGCTAGTCAAATAGCACAGAACATTTCTCTCTTATCCAAGATAGGAAAGAATTACAAAAATGTGCACAAATACAAATTTGGACTCTAATTTATATGCTCGGAAAAAAGTACAAGTTGGTAAATGTTTCCCCATGCCCTTCAGTGTTTTTTGGTGAAATACAAAAATTACACGAAGATCAGCCCTGTCCTATTTTAAAGGATTTTTGGTCCAGGTTATTACACTTACCTCAGAGAAAGTGATAAAGAAAACACTGTAAACTTACCATAACAGTAGTTGTTTTAATAGATTAATATCACTGTAGCCTAAGCTACATGGGTCCTACCCCCATTGCTACTGTTCAACTTTTCAAAGTTGAAGGGCTCACTCAATGTCCTCTATTAGGACAATTATAGCACAAATGCTCAGAGCTTTCTTACCCCAAAAAGGGAGGCAACAGCCCTGAAACAGAAATGCTAGGAAGCATAACCAAAATGGGGAACTACATGCACAAACGTATACACATATACACCTTGGCAACACAAACTGCAAAACACAGTGGGTGTGGCAAATGCAACAGTTGTCTATTAGAACACCTTATACAACCATACTTTGTTCAATATTAGCTCACTGTTGCAGTCGCTTAAGCTATATAACTAGACTACTATTTACTTAACAAGGAAGGAAGGAGAAATGTTACTAATTTTAAGAATCCAGGAGCCATGGAGAATAGCCGTAGAAAAGTTTATTCTGGACCTGAAAAAGAAACCCAATTTACAGACCTTTGCAAAGGTATGTACAAAAGACCAAGCTGCTGCCTCTGGAATACTTTTGAGTCTACCCTTTTTCCAGAAAGCCACCCAGGAATCCAAAGCCCTGGCACAATGGGCCCTAACCTTGCCTGGAAGTGGTTTACAACTGTGAGAATGAAAAGAAATGGTATGAAACAGATGTCTAGAAATAGTCTGCTTTGATACTGGTTGTACTTTCCTTTTTCCTTTACAGCAGATCAGCTTTCCTGAAGGACTGAGTTTCGTCTAGGATGCATCTGAGATGCCTGTGGACATACAAAGTATGAAGATTTTTTTTTCTCTCCCTTGTTTTGGGATCAGGAATAAAGACAGGCTGATTAATAGACTAGATCACAGCAAACTCTGAGACCACCTTATACATAAAAGAGATGTTTGTTCTCAAAGAAACACTGTCCTTGAGGAAAATGCAGTAGGGTTTGTGACAACCCTCCACCTCTGGGCCAGTAATCAAGGAGCCTCAATCATCACCACTGGCACCAGTGGGGTAAGTTCACTGGGAGGACAACAGATGCACACACGGCACACACAGTATCTCCAGATGCAGCTCTCTGCATCAAGGACAATCAAACAATTTCCCTTAAGAGCACAGTGGGAACACAGTCAGTGTGGGGCTGGTTTCTCCCTCTTTCTGCAGATCCCCAATAAGACACCCCCCCCACTGGCACAGTTATAGAGTTGGGATCTCAGCTGAATGTCCAAGGCAAAACCTCCAGCATTCTCTCTGTCCAACCAGTGCTTCATGTCCCTACCCAAGAGACTGTTGAGAGTTTGAGAACTTACCCCTCTTTTATACTGTGATCTAGTCTATTAATCAGCCTATCTTTATTCTTGATCCCAAAACAAGGGAGAAAAAAAAATCTTCATACTCTGCATGTCCAGAGGCATCTCAGATACTTCCTAGATAATTACCACTTAAGGTGAGTTGACAAAATTGGAAAGCTGCTACAATAAAATAGCCAAATTTGCCACCAACCTCAACTGAGAACACCACTGCTCAGCACTGAGACACCTGAATTGGCTCAAACCACTTACTTATAACCAACATGTCACACTACACAACCTAATACACCAACCTGAAAAAGTCCCTGCTCTACAGGCGCGAGTGCAACCCTATAGCAGCACTCACCCTCTTTGATGAGCTAATAAAGCTCTGTTAACTGTTTCCAAAATTAATAACATGGCTGGCCAGTCCCTCTATTCAGCTAGTACAACTAGGCAATGGAACTCCCTTCCCCCAGACATGCATTCAATTATTAATAAACACCACTTTAAAAAAGAACTGAAGTCCCACTTGCTTAAATCTAAACTATGTAACTATCCATTTCCCCTTTAGCAATCTTAACCACTCCTCCCACCTCACAGCTCCAATTGCTACTCAGAATGGTTCTCAGCCTATTCCTCCTTTATGCCTTAGCATTCCTCTCAAACAACTCCAACAATATACTATGTAGAAATGTATATATTCTCAGTGTACTCTACTGTTTGGTTCAGCCCTTAATGAAGTGCAGCAATTTTCGCCATCATTGTTCTTTTGACTATTTTGATACTATCTATATGTCTAGTTATTTTCTAAATTACTGTTTATGACTGTTGTGATATAATCTGATGTAATCTGATGTAATACTACTATATAATCAGAATGCATTATGTAATACCTGCTTGTTAAATATTTGTAATTCTTGTGAAGCTTTTCTCCCCGGGCCTCTGCTGAAAAAGGACCTGTGTCCAGTCGGACTTTCCCGATAAACAAATGTTAAAAAAATAAATAAATAAATAAAATAAATTTTAAGCATTAATTATTCTTCCATGGTAAAAAAAATAATTTGTTCCAATTTGTGACTAGACTTAAAATTTTAACAACCTGTTGAAAGTTTGTATCATTTCCTCATATATGATTTTCTAGTAACTGTTTTTTTAGCCTCCTTCAATACCTGCTGTAATTCCTCAGGAAATAAAGATGCCTAAAAGGTATGAAGTTTCTACTATGCAGGGAGTCAGCTGAAGAGTTTTCAGGCTAGGGTTTATCAAACGACCAATCTTGCTTAAGTAAATCCAGCCTGTGGTAACTGCCATAGGTTAGTTTCAGAAGACGGGAGAACCACTGTTGCCTAGGCCAAAAGGGGGTCACCACTACAGTCCCTGGAAAGTTCTGCTGGATCTTTAGAAGAACCCTGGATATTTATGGAAAGGGTGAAAAGCAAAGAGGTACATTTCCATCCATGGAAAATGAAAAGGCCTCTGTCTTCAAGCCCTGTTTGCAAGGTACCATGGAGCAGAATTTATTTGTCTGCTCTGAAAGGAGGCAAACAGGTCTATACTTGGTGTTCCCCACATTTAGCTTAATTCTTGGAAGACTCCAAGGTGAAGTTTCCAGTCATAAGCACCTGTCCTTGTTCTGCTTGGCTTGTCTGCTGCAATGTTTTGCTCAGACGTGTGTAGCCTGAATAGTCAAACTGAGCTGAAATGAAACTTCCTAAGTTATCACAGCAAGTCTGCAAAGGAAGCAAAATCTGGTACTCCCTTGTTAATGCATCATATCACTGTGTTATTGACTTTGTAAAACTTGCAAAGGACATGGATACCAGAGATGATTTAAGGCTTTCAAAGCATTTGTTACATCCAACATCTCTGACATGTATGTGTTTTTGTTGGTCTGGTTTGTTTCACATACCTTTCACATTTTTGCCTTTTGGAACCACTCCCCAAGTCAGGTCAGAGGCATCTGTTGTAACAGACTGATGAAGCAGAAGAGAGAATGGAAAACCACGATTCTGAGAACTGGTCTACCCACCAAAGAACATCTCCTATTACAGACCACAAAGCAGGCATCTGAAAAGATAAAAGGATGAATGTGCTGAGTCCTGACTGAAGTACCACCTGATTTTTTTCTCGTGAAGTTTGGCTAGGGGAATCAGAATCCAGAAAAATTCCCTGGCAGATGCTCAATTTTGAGTGGAAATACCTAGAAAGAACAACTGTAACATTTCTACTTTGTCTGGAGAAGGAAACCCTTTACCAAGGCAGAATCGAAAAGACATCCCAGGAAAACAATTCTGTGAAATGAAATGACAAGATTTCCATAAGGTGATGACTTTGAACACTTCCAAAGGACATTTCCCGACTGGCAAAAAGACTGAAAATATACAGCAATCATCTAAATAAGAAAAAAATGTGAATGACTTGTAGTATGCAATACGGAATTACTGGAAAAAAACACTTCATAAACTCCCCTGGAGCCACAGACAGTACAAATGGCAAGTTAAAGAACTGATGATGTGAATCACAAATAAAATTTTGACAACATCTGAAGTGCTTGCCAAGAGGAATTTGGTGGTACGCATCTTTTAAATCTAGCTTTCCATAAAAGTTAGTAAAGGAACCAGAGGTTAAACAGGGTAGGACATTTTGAACTCTGAAACCTTTACAAAACAGTTGCAAAAGGAGAAATCTAACAGGCCCCCAAAGCTCCTTTAATGACACTACAGAAACCCTTGAATAAAATCCCTTGCACTCTCTGGCCCACAGGAACTGGATCAAAGAAACCCTGAGATGGCACCTGTTTCAAAAAATGAGAAAACAGGAAAATTTGGGTTACAGGCACGGAGGGATCTCTTGGAAAGGAGGGAGGGGTCCGTACCTCAGATGAATGATTTTCAGAATCCAAATGTCTGCAGCAATGTGGTGCCACATGATAAGATGAAGACTCAGTGAAAGGAAGTTGTTGCCAGGGCTCTAAAAAGACAAAAAGTTATTCTGACTTTCTGGACTGTTCTAAGTTTGACTGGCTTTTCCCATCTTTGTGGAACCCCCTTACCATTGCTTTTTTTTTTAAATCCTGTTTATAGGCACCTTGCTGTTTCAATTGCTTACTGAAAAAAGGGATTTGAGGTGGAAGGAAAACTTTGTATTTGCCTTAAAAAAGGAAAACTGGAAACTGGGTTACTCCTATCAACTTTCCACATTTACCAAACCTCCTGAGCACCTCAACTGCAGAAGGGCCAAAAAAACCTTTCATTTCACAGGGGGAATTCTTACTGTCAAAATCAGGTACTACAGAAAAAGAACTCAGTACAGCCTTGCAGTTTAAAAATTTAGCTGGTTTAATAGCAGTTTAAAAAGCATATTTCTCCTCCCACCTAGCTAGAATCAAGTTTACATAGGTCAGTTGGCAAAATTTGTTGATGCTAAGCTTAAAAAATTGTGGTTGAACAGAAAGCATATTTTGAGGGATTCGTGAGACTTCCCAAGGGAAGTAAAGCATGAATTTTGGAATGAGATAAAATTAGTTGCAATAGATGTTGTCAATTTGTGTTCCAGCATCCCACACAATGAAGGGATGAAAATGTTGGAAGAAATAATTTTTGAAGATGGAAAAAGTACAGTTGTGTACACTTACCATAAATGTAGATGTTCGAGTGTATTCACTGTTGCAGTCATTACATTTGGGTAATCTGCTGGCAGGTTGCCTTCAGTCAGCCTGAATAAAAAAGTCTTGGGTCCTGCGTCAGTTGCTGTCTCCTCTTCCATGACATCAGGGGTATAAAACATGCAGCCGACACCATTTTAATCAGTTTTTCTTGCCCCAGATGTCAGGTGCCCCCCAAATGGGGAGCAAAAAAATATATATATATCAATATAAATATATAAATGCACTTTAGAAAACATAAAATTTACTTTCAACTAAAAGCAAATACATCACAAAGGCTTTTGAGCATAGTGAAGGAAAGAAAAGGTATAGAAGGGGGCTGGCGGGTGGGTAATCCGGACTGCAACAGTGAATACACTCAAACATCTACATTTATGGTAAGTGTACACAACTGTACTATGTTCGAGTTTCACTGCTGCAGTCATTACATTTTGGTAGAATCCCAAAGCTATGGATGGGGGGATGGAACTAAAGAGCATTAGGAGCAGCTATAAGGCCCTGCAGGATTGCAGTGGCAAAGCCTGCCCTGGATTTAGAAAAGAGAGGTAAATGGTAATGCTTTGTGAATGTATGAACTGAGCTCCAAATAGCAGCTTCTAAAATGTCTCTGGTAGGGGGACCCCTCTGAGGAAAGCTGCTGAAATAGAGGCAGCCCTGGTGGAATGGGGTCTGAGCCCCTTGGGCACAGGTTTACCATGGTGCAAGTAGCAGAAACTAATGCAATGACTTATCCATTTAGAAATAGTCTGCTTTGATATAGCCTTCCCCTCTGATCCTGCAGCAAATGCCACCAGTAGTTGCTCAGATTTCCTTAGAGATTTTGTCCTGTTTAAGTAGAATCTTAGTTGTCTGTGTACATCCAATGAATGCAGAATCCGCTCCCCCCTTTTTCTGCAGATTTGGGAAGAAAGTTGGCAGGTGAATGGTCTGGTTTAGCGCCACACTGGATACCACCTTAGGCATAAAAGAAGGATTGGTCCTGAGGGCCACCCTGTCTGGGTAAAAAATAATGAAAGGCTCCACTGCCATGAGAGCCCTGTAGTCCTGAAACCCTTCTAGCTGAAGTGACTGCCAAAAGAAAGGCCGTCTTCCAAGAAAGAAATTTTATATCCGCAGTGGCTGCTGGTTCAAAAGGAGGTAGGGTGAGTTTTTCCAGCACAAAATTGAGGTCCCATGCAGGAGTTGGCACTCTCCTGGGAGGCTTTAAATTTTTGGCCCCTCTCAGGTACTGTTTTAGCAGGGGATGAGAAAAGAGGGGAGGCTCTGTGTTGTAATGAGCAGAGATGGCAGAGGCATGGATTTTTATTGAAGAAAAAGATAGGCCCTTGTGAAGCATCTCAGGTATTGCAAAATCTGAGGAATATTGGGCTTTGCTGTGTCTATTCCTTGTGCTTGGTTCCAAGCACAGAATCTCTTCCATTTAACAGCATAAAATTTTCTAGTACTAGGCCTTCTTGCCTCCAAAATGACATCCATCACAGGTTTACTGAGAGATGTGGTTGGTGAAATTAGTTGATTAGCCATGCTGCAAGATTCAGAGTTTGGAGCTGAATGAGCAGAATCTGACAGTTCTGCTGAGACAATAGGTGAGGTGTTTGAGGCAAGTACCATGGAGGAAGGTGTGACATATTAATTAGAAGCTGGTACCAGTGTTGGCGAGGCCAGTCCGGAGCAATTAGAATCATTCTTGTTTTTTCCTGTCTGACTTTTAGTAAGACCTTGGAGAGTAGAGGCAGAGAGGGAAAGGCATAGACTGATAGGTTTTTCCAGCTGAAGGATAGAGCATCCACTTTCCATGCTTTTTTGTGATGAATTCTTGTCCAACTGATAGTTTTGGGGAGAAGCAAATCGATGTCTGTGCTCCCCCATTTTTGTGTTACATGCTGAAGATTTGTGGATTCAGTTTCCATTCGTGCGGGTCCATAAGATTTTTGCTTAGGTCGTCTGCCAGGGTATTTTGCTTTCCTGGCAGCTTGAAGATGTATTTGGTAAGTCAAGGCTGTGTTCCACAAGGCCATGGCTAGTCTGCAAAGGGGTAGGAGTGGTTACCCGCCCCTGCTTGTTTATGTACCACATAACTGTGGTGTTGTCCGTCTTTATCAGTAGTTGTTCTGGATGAGGGAAGTCCTTGAAGGCTGTCAGAGCATTCTGAACAGCTAGCATTTCTTTCTGGTTGATATGTAGATGCATTTGGTTTGGGATCCATTTGCCCTGAATGCATCTCCCTGCCAGGTACCCCCCCCCCCCCCCCAAGCATAGTCTGATGTGTCTGTAGTTAGGGTTTGGGTGGCAGGGTGTAGAATAAATGACAATCCCTTGTTTTGGTGACATGTCTCTGCCCACCAAGAAACTCCTGTTGCAGGCAGGGAATGGGAGGAATCTGTTTCCAGGCTGTGACAATGTTGACTCCATAAGCTTTTTAGATACCATTGAAGTTTCCTCATATGCAGTCTCGCATATGGAATTAGTAGAATGCAGGATGCCATGAACCCCAAAGCCTGCAGAATTTGTCTTGCAGATAGCTGGGTGTTTGTTGCAATTTGTTTGAAGTATGTTGCCAATTGAATTTGTTTGCCTGGCGTGAGGTAAGCCATCTGGGCAGTTGTATTCAAGCTTGCACCCAGGAATGCAATTATCTGAGAGGGTACCAGTTGTGATTTCTTTTCGTTTATGGTGTACCCAAGGCATGCTAGAAGTATTTTTACAAACACCAGATGCTGAAGAAGAGTGTCCTTGTCCTTTGCCTGAATGAGACAATAATCCAGATAAGGATAAATCTGAATGTTTGTCTGCAAAATGCAATTACTGGTGCCAGGCACTTTGTAAAGACCCTGGGAGCAGTACATAAGCCAAAGGGCAGTGCAGAGAATTGGTAATGCAAAAAACCTGCTTTGAAGCAGAGGTATCTTCTGCAAGATTCCCTTATTGGGATATGCAGGTATGCCTCTTTTAAGTCTAGAGTTACCAACCAGGCATTCTTGCCTAGCATTGGCAGTAGCTGTTGTAAAGTCAGCATTTTGAATTTTGGAATGTCCAGGAACGTGTTTAAAATTGATAAGTCCAGAATTGGACGCCATGATTTGTCTTTTCTGGGTACCAGGAAAAGTCTTGAATAAAATCCTTGTCCTTTTTCCTTTTCTGGTACTGGCTGAATAGCCCCCACATCCACGAGGGACATGACTTGTTTCTGGGCCTCTGCTCACTGGTTTGGCGGCAGATCTGGCCATCCGTTTGGAATTTGCAACTTGTTGAAATGAAATCTGTACCCCTGGGATACTATGTTTAATACCAGCTTGTCCTGGGTAATTAACTGCCAATTTTGAGCATGAAGTGCTAGTTTTCCCCCCAAGGGGGCTGCCAAAAGATAAGTGCTTGGAGGTGGCAGAGGAAAGTCATTGAGACTGCTTACTGTAGGGTTGTGCTTTGCTACCTCCAGATTTGGAGGTGGAGGCACCCCATTGCTTTGACCTGTGAGCACCTGGGTTTGCCCTGAGTGGCTCTGTTGGACACAGGAAAGGACCAATTCTTAGAAGGCCAGTGCCTACTGAACCTGGGTGGCTGCACTTGCAAGAAATCTTTCACAGTTTGCATAGATTTAGCTTGGTCTTCCATTTTCTTTAAAACCTCTTCTGCCTTATTACCAAACAGACTGTCATGCTGTAAAGGGGCATCCAACAATTTAGCTTTAACATGATCAGGCAGATTTTGCTCCTTGAACCAGGCATGCCTTCTTATCACAGATCCAGTTATGACGGCCCTGCAAGAGGCCTCCAAGGAATCAAAACCACATTGCAAGGTATGCTTTCCAACCTGTTCTGCTGAATGCAATAAATCCTGTAACTCTATTTTCCATACAATCAGAAATCAACATCATTTTCTGTTTCAGTACGCTCATAACATGCTGTTGATATTTAAGCATATGAAACTGGCAGTTTAAAGCCCTGATTACCAAGGTTGCAGACGTACAAACCTTCTTTCCCCATCTCTCCAGCGCCCTGGAATCTCTTGTCAGAAGGGGTAGGATTTTTGGCTGTAGAAGCCTTAACACCCTTGAGACCCTGAAAAATAGTCTCAGGATCAGCCGCAGGATTTTTGAAAAGAAATTTGTGGGAGTCAGGAACCCTGTAATATCTGTCTGGCTTACTAGGAGCCAGAGGCAGGGAATCAGGAGCCATACTTGATTCCGAGAACACATCATCAACAATGTCCAATACAGGAGGTATTGCCAAAGGCCTATGCTGAGGAAGAAGAAGAAAATCCCCAAGCCTCTTTTTTGATTCTGAGAAATCCTGACTCTCCCAGTGAAAATGTTACCTTAAAGTATGCAAAGTCTCTCCAAAAGAGTAATCCTCAGGATGAGAAGCAGAAGGGATGGATTCCTCTGCATTAGAGTCCTCATAAGGTGGAATAGAAAATTCCTGATCAGAAGAGGAATCAGAAGAAATGGAAACCTGATCTGAAGATTCATAATCAGTGCCTTGCCTAGGCCTCTTTGCAGGGTGGGGGTTGGGAACCCCTAATCAAGGTAATTAAATCCTCAGCCATTTTGATGGTCTGTTTTTAGGCATAGGGGCCGGAGCACGTGGCTCATGCATTGTTTTTTTAGACACAGAAGTTGGTTTTGGCCTTGTTTTTGATGATGGCGCTAGTTTAATATAAAAATGTTAAGGCCTGAAAACACCCTCAGAAGCCGGTGCCTGCTCAGCTGCTCCAGACACATCCAAGGGAGAGACATCCACGGATTCAATTCTTGCAGAATCTCGCAGCATACCGGACTCTGAATGGGTCTCGGTAGAGGCCTGCGACTCAAACGTAGCGGGTATCAGGGGCTGCAAAAGCGCCTCACTGAGTACAGGCGAACCGGCAACTGGCTTAGTTGAAGCTTCATCGGTTTTGGACCTCGACGGTCTGTCTCTTTTTCCTAGCGTTTTTTGGGAACTCCGGTAGTCGGATTACGACATTTCAGGATAGTTAAATCCTGAACCAAAATATTTAGAAGCAAAAATATACAGACGCTTAATATTGCGTTGGTTAAATTTAGCACAAAACCAACAGCAAGGCACGTTGTGATCATGGCTTAGGCAAGGAATACAGTGCAAATGAAAATCCTTATGAGGTACTTGCTTCCCACAAGTACTGCAATTGTTAACTTTTACTGACATCGGTAAGGAGCAAGAAAAAGTTTCCCCAACAGGGTACTTGGTTTTAGTTTGAAAACTTCGGTCCTGAAACTCGAAAACGAAAATTTCAGGTGTCGGCCGACCGGCACTTGCGAACTGCTTCTGCTTCGGGCACCGCACGGCAAGAAAGACTGATTAAAATGGTGTCGGCTGCATATTTTATACCCCTGACGTCATGGAAGAGGAGACAGCAACCGACGCAAGACCCAAGACTTTGTTATTCAGGCTGACTGAGGGCAACCTGCCAGCATTACCCAAATGTAATGACTGCAACAGTGAAACACGAAGAACATCTCACTAGAAATGAATAGATAGTGTGCTTGAATTTAACTGATTTGGTACGAAGATACAATTTTATATATTTTAATGGTGAGTTCTACCAGCAAATACAAGGAGTGGCAATGGGGGCGGCTTGCGCTCCGACCTATGCAAACTTGATTCTAGCTAGGTGGGAGAAGAAATATGCTTTTTAAACTACTATTAAACCAGCTCAATTTTTGAACTGCAAGGCTGTACTGAGTTCATTTTCTGTGGTACCTGATTTTGTCTTGGTTTAAAGTTTATTTGCTGGGTGCCAGTTTCAGTTTCTTGGAGAATTATTACTGAATCAAAGCATCAGCCTGAACACAGTATCTGTGGTTCATACAAGCAGTTTAAGGCTTGCTTAATTACATGAGAAGCAGACAAGACAGGCATTCAAAGAATCTTTCACCTGAGAAGAGGGATGGTTGACAGTAAACATCTGCATGTTTTCAAAAAACAGAGGTATAAGCTTGAACTTATGAGCCTGGCAGATTCTGAATGTTAAAAGTAACAGAAGAGTAAACTTTCTTCCCAAATTCGTTAAAAACTTTCTAATCCTATCAGAGGGAAAGTACAGTTGAGCAAGTTGCACTTCTCCAGAACAGTAGATGTTCAAATTCCACACTGCTGTAGCAGTCTTGAGGCTATATGGCCCAAGAAAAAGTAGCAAATGGCCAGCTTCACAAAGCTCTAGCTCCCTCCCACTCCATTCTGACTGCTGACTGACTAGCCCCAAGGAGGGAAATCGGCAATCAGAGTGAAGCTTTCCTCAGGAATTTTTCTTACTGGCTTGAGGAGAAGTGTGAGCAGCAATCGGCTAAAGGCTTTGTTTCTGGCAGGTAAGTCCCAGTTGGGGAAGGAACTATTACACACAAAATCTGTTGCCCTTTTAAGAAAATATTTAGAATTTTGACTACAAATGGCATTTCTCCTTAAAGAAACCCTGCATTTTCTTTCAAAATATTGGAATGTTCCAATTAAAATCTGCTATTTTAGCTACAGGTGTTATACAGTTAATTAATTGTGGGCTATTTTTCTGAAAAAATATATGTACCGCTTATGTAAACATTGAATTTTCTGACTGAAAGTTTTACTTTGGGACAGACAGGAATATGCTTTATTTCTGAAGTGCTTGTGTATACATTGTGACAACCTACCTGTCATTTTCTTTTTTTTTTTTCTGTTGATGTGCTTATAACTTTTAGATTAATTATGACAGGAATCTTGTGTGCTGTTGGTGCAGTCAAAATGAAGGTACGAGACGGAGACAGAGCTTTGTGAAGCTGGCCAGTTATCGTTTCCAGGGCAGAAAACAACCCGTATAGCCTAAAGACTTCTACTGCAGTGGGAATAATGAATATTGCTGTTAGCATTAGCAGTCTGTCTAGTAGAAACAGATTTGAATAAAGATATCACTGTAGAATCTGTTTTAGGGTTAGCAAACAAATACTTGCGAGTCTGTAGTACCCTCAACAACCTATCAAGACTCCCTGTGGCCATTTAGTTGACTGTAGGCAAACTGAAAAGCAGATAAAATAGGAGTAACACTTGCCAGTTGTGGAATATCCAAGTGTAACAAATCATGGATTTCATTTTGATTTCAATAAAAAAACTTTCATTTTAGACAAGGTTTCAGTAAAAGAAAGGGTCTTCTAGTGAGAAATCTAGAACACCACTTCCCTCAGATTCAGAATTTTCAGTTTGAGAAGAAAATCCTGAAGTAAAACATTCATCCTCCAAATTCTGCTCTCCTGAATGAATTTCAAAGTCAAAAGTGAGGAAACCCTTTTCCTCTTTTTCACAGCAGAATACATGGCAGCAGAAAAAGCAGAAGCTAACTCCACAGCAAATCCCAGCAAATATTTCCTGTCCTTGGGAACAGAAACAGAAGAAGCTACAGTTTTTTTTTTTTTACATTCCTTTTCTGTGAGATGCCCCTGAAAAGGACTAACCCAAGACAGGCACACACTTCTGGCGGGTCTATAGCAGCATTTCGAAAGATGAAAATGCCGAATACCAGTTGGCCGACACGTAAATGTCAAACTACGACACTGCTGAACAGCCAAATCACCAATTTCTTACTAACGGAAAGAAAACGGTTGGCCGTTTCCTTACACCTGCCCTTTTCCAGACTTTAGTGCGGTCTCAGAGTTAGAATAATTAGTTGGGGGGTGGGGGTGGGGGGCACAGAGCCCCACTTAAGAATGTTTGATTGTGTTTGGCGTTGGTGTTTGGCCAACCAATTTCTTTCCCTTGGAAAGAAATCGGTGATTTGGCCATTCGGCAATGTCGCAGTTTGACATTTATGGGTTGGCCAATGGCTATTCGGCAATTTCGTCTTTCAAAATGCTGATATAGACCCTGTCTGGCACCCAGGCTCCTTATTTCAGCTATTAGGTAAATATTTGCTTCTTCCCCCTAAAACCACCAGCTTCAGTTTGTTTACGGCTGAATAGCAAACAGTAAGTGTGCCTTGTCACAGAATGAAGCACAATTAACCACTGTTCTCAGTTTGAAAGTTTCATGGAAACCTAACTGGCAGTAAGAATCACTACTGTAGAGCACCTGAAGCATTATTTGGGAGCTCCCATGTTGAGGGTCACCTTTGGAGACTTTTGACACGCATCTTCCTTCTTCCCACCCTAGGAATAGCATCCAAAGCAAACGGGAAAGAATGGGAAAAGGAGGGGAGTCTCCATAATGCAGCAATTATACAAATTATACATCTACAATTGTGTGAATTCACTGACACAACTGCAGTATGTTCATCACAGAACTCTCTACCTAGTATAATTCCTTATCCATGGGAGGAGTAATAAAAAAATATTAAAGCAACAGCTGCCCCTGGAAAGAGTAAATCATACCAACTTTGCTGTCTTGTAGGGTCTGAAGTATGCCCTTTTCCTAAACTGAAGCTCCAGCTTGTAAAAAGGTGCACATCTTTGTCCAAGTGCCTGCCTTACAAACACTCGAGCTGATGTATTCTGTAACATGCCTACAGCTACCCCAGAAAAATGGGGTTGGACAAGCTCCTGTAGATGCTGACTATTGGAAATCATAACAAAAGGTTACGTTGTTTGCAGGAAATAAACCTGCCTAGCATGACGGAGGTAAGCAGGTGCTCAGACTAAGGTGTTTGCAAATAATGCAAGTGGCCTGTGAACATCCAGTAGGTGGAAGACCATTTACTTGTTTTCCTCAAGATTAAGATAGAAAACTGTTAAATGGATAGTGTGGTTAACAGGCAGTTCAAACACCACCTTTGATGTGAAGACAGGATAGGTTTCAAGTCTCACTCTGCTTTTTTGAGATATGGCACACAGGTAGCTGTACATATCAAGGATTGCTCTACCAGAGCTAATGGTGACCAAAAATAAGGATTTCCAAGACAGGAACTCTGGGTAATACTGAGAAGATGGATTCAAAGGGGGAAAGTTATTTTTTTCTAAGTCAAAATTTAAGTTCCAAGAAGGAGTGCCTGCTTATCCTGGATGGTTTAATTTTTAATAAGAACTCTGAAGAAAGAGCTTCACTGTTAAATGTGCCAGAAGAGGACGCTCCATAGAGAGATCATCTGCAACAGAAGATAGATGTACTTTTACAGAAGCATAGACATTTCTGGTTGAAGAGTTCCTTGTGAGCACAACATGGGGAGAAGCTCTGACATTTGGCCAAACGTGATATTCTGGTACTGGGCTTTCTTACCTTCTGAAAAATGTACATTTCCTCTTAAAATAAAAAAAAATGTCCTTGAAAGGCTCTTTAAATTAAGATTTATTATTTACCATCCTCCTGAGTTAGTAGAGCAAGTCTGAGAGAAAGGTATGGGTTCTCATCAGGCCATATGAACTAGATATGAGAGTTAAGACCAACTGGGTCATATACAAGTACAAGTATGATCATCAGTCATGTCCCACTCATTCAGAACTTGTATAACACCTTGGGGTTTGGAAGAATGACAGGAAAGGTATAAAGAAGGCCCTCTTTCCAAGTGATGCAAACTGACAACACTAGCATTGGTATTTAGGGAAAATCACCACCAAAATGTGCTTTTTGGTGGATGCAAATAAGTCTGCATTTGACTTCCCTTACTTTCTGATTAGTACCTAGAAAGCAAAGTTCAGCATCCAGTAATAGATGTTTACCCATGATCTATTTAGACAACCACAATGCTCAAGTGTGAAGGGATAAAAAGTGTCCTGTGGTAAAGGCTCAGGGAAAACTATGTCCTAGGTGGCCATTACTAACCTGCACAGCAGGCATGTTTGAGTATCCCACACCCAGATTTGCTTATGTACTATATGACTATGGTGTAATCCATCATCATCTTCAGGGATATTGGTACTGGAGTGACCTAGAATGACTTGAAATCTCTATGGTTGAAATGAGGGCAATAATTTCCTTCCAGCTGATACTCTTTTGACTAAATTACTTCCTTCCCTCTTTCTCTCTCTCTGTCTAGCAGGGTGCAAGGGAGTAAAGGGTTCACTGAAAACATCTCTAAAGCAAACACACAGCAGGTTCATCCAAAAGGCAGTCAGAGTCCACCCACCATTTATTTTGGACAAACTTTGTACCATCTCTGCCCTTGTACTTTAAGTGTTAGGGGCATCCAGTCGTTTCTGCGTGTATTTTATCCTGAAGACAAGTGCTTCAGTGTCCTAGTTTTTAAGAAATAGCCTTATAGTCTGTAAACCTTCCACCACAGACATCCTGATGGTCAGCTTTTACTCTCTCCTTCCTAACAGACACTGACATTTTACTCTTCCTCAAACAATTTCTTCTTATATTTTCTTCACTTCTTCTAGGCTAAGCATAGATACAGATATGCATGTAACAGTGAAGTCTGTAGTTTGCACACCACTCTGTGGGCTAAATTTTTATATAAATTATAAATATTATGGCAGCCTAAAACAAAGAACTTTGTACAGTAAAACAGCTCAATTTTCTTATACCAGAGCAGACCTATTGGTACTTTCCTCCTTCAACTGTACTCCACTGATGGTGGACTAGTCCACCGTTTCCCTTCCTTAAGTTTATTTCTCCTTTGCCCCAGATGTTTGTATAATCCCTTTCAGTACTGAGACAGTATTTTTGCAGACCTGCAGTCCTGTATTCTGGCTTATTTGTTTCACTATTTTGCTGATCTGTGGGGTTGGGGGCTAGCCTTTGGACTTTGCATTTCAAAGTCCATAGACACCTCCTTACCATTACAAAGTTGTTCAGTCAGCAACTTTGTATCACCATAAGTCAAAGTCAAAATGATATTGGATTAACTCTCTTACTAAAACTTCGTCCTAGAGCAACAAAATTGCCACAGACTCTAAAGACAACCACAAAGCATTCTATAGCTATGTCAAGAATCTAAATGGGAACACTCAGATCTGCTCAGAGTTACAGCATAATGGCACTAAATATACAGAACCAAATGATATTGCCAACATCCTAGTAGATAGGTTCAGTTGCTAACTTTACCCCCCCTCTCACCCCCTAGAGGGCCCATCTCTATAGCGGAAGAATGCAAAGTTCCTATAATCACGGCTGCACAGATAAAAAACATACTCTCCAAAGCCAAGAACACAGCATCCATGGGACCTGACAATATCCCAGGCTGCATTCTACACGAACTACAGAATGAACTGGCACCCTACCTAAGTACCATGTTCAATCATAGCCTCACCTCAGGCTTTGTACCCAATGAATGGTGCACCGCGACAGTTATCCCACTCCGCAAAGGGGGAGCCACGACGGACCCCGGGAACTACCACCCCATTAGCCTGACGAGCCTGGTCTGCAAGGCCATGGAACGTATCATCGTGGAACTCAAAGACACTGGTAATCTCCAAACTCTGGACCCTACTCAGTTTGGATTTGTAAAAGGCAGATCATGTCTCCTAAACCTGATTGACTTCTTTGAAGCAGTCACCAAAGCCATAGATGAGGGTAAAATGGTTCACACAGCTTATCTAGATCTCGCCAAGGCTTTCGTCACCATCCCCCACTCTGGAATTATAGAGAAGCTCACTAAACTAGGTATAAATCCCTATGTCACAAGATGGGTTGTCAACTGGCTCATGGACACAACCCACACTGTGAAAGTAGCAGATTCCAAATCCGACATCAGACCAGTGACAAGTGGAGTACCACAGGGTTCAGTCCTGGGTCCTCTCCTGTTTGGTATCTACTTCTCTGAAGTGCAGGCCAACACAGAAGGTCTTTGGCTAACAAAGTTTGCAGATGACTGCAAACTAAGAGCCATAATCAAAACTCCTAACGATGTGGACAAACTACAAAAGGGCCTCACTGAGACAGATACTTGGTGTCAAAGCCATGGCCTGAAGCTCAATGCCAAAAAGTGTACTGTCATCCCCTTTGGTAAAAACTCTGTACTCATGAACTACCACATAGCTGGTAGTCTACTTAATGCCGAAAATGTGATAAGAGACCTAGGGACACAGGTTGACAGTAATCTCTCCTTTGATAATCACATCACCACAGTGGTCAGGAAATCCTTCTACGTGGCTCATCTCATCATAAAAGGATTCTCATCCAGAAAAAAAGAGGTCATTGTTCCCCTCTACTCATCACTCATTAGACCCATTATAGAGTACAACGCCCCTTTTGGTATGTACCTCACAAGACATCTACAACAACTGGAAAGACCACATAAATACCTCACAAAGAGGATTACTGGCCTCAAACAGATGCCCTATGCAGGCCGTCTCAAAAAACTACAGCTTTACTCCATCGCATATCGCCTACTCAGGGGCGATCTCTGCCTAACATACAAAGCTATGTCAAACCCAGAGCTGTTGGACATGCTCCACTTAAAGAAATCCCAATCCCTCCGAGCTACACGCTCTAGGGACCTTAACCTTGTCACCACAATAAACAGAACATGCTGGAGGGATAGATTCCTGTCCCAGAGACTTCCAATACTCTGGAACAGACTACCTATCTATGTCAAACAGAGCTCCTCATTAGCACTCTTCAAGAAAAATCTTGATGATTGGATGGGAAATGGGAAATTCACCCCAGGGATCACTTCTGTGGCTCTGCTCAACAGGGGCACAGGAAAATAATTTTCTTGGGTGGCGAAAGCCAGGGTACATTTTTTGGCTAGGCTTGTATGGGCCCTAGGGCCGATAGCCTAGTACCTACCTATGAACCTAGGAACAAAATCAAGACGTTCATCTAGTGGCACAGAACTCCTTTTAAACTGCATTGATCCTTTTACTTATCTCTCTCAGCAGATTTGTGGCTGTTGAAGTTTAGTCACCGATTGTTTTTCTCTTTCTCCTTGCCAAGTTTTCAACCTACTTTGTTTACTCTCGCTAATGCTTCAGCTCACTCTGCTCTCCTACCCTACCCCCCAATTCCCACCCACCTCCTCTTACTCTACATTTATACTTCCCTAGCACCACCCACATATTCCACAAGCCAATAACTTCGGTTCCCTCCAGAAGAACAAATGACAGAATTACTCCCAACAGTAACACCCACTCTAGTTTACCATTCTAGACTCTCTCAAACTGTCCTACTTCTTGACCCTACCACATTACAGCTCTACAACTAAACCAGTACCCTCCTGACATTTTCTAATCCTAATTTACAACAAAGATGCCCCTAACTCAGATTAATTTTACTACTCCTCCTACTCTATTAGCCTTCAACACAAATTATCAAATCCACCTCCTTTAAATACTTACGGCTTTAACCAATCCTCTCAAACAATATCAACATCTACCCAGCCTTTCTCCATAACACCCTATCTCTACAAACAAACCACATCTGATTTATCAATAAATATCTCAAAACTAAGTATCCAAATTTACAATCAAATACCAAACCAAGACCAAAATATAACTGGCCACACACTTCCCTCTGTAAAGTATCAATTAAAAAAAAATAGTGGAGATATTCACCCTAACCCAGGTCCCACTGTTCATAAAACCATTACTTCATCCCCAAAATAAACCCGTCACCTAATACTGCTCAACAAAAAACAGAACCCAAACTCACCTTACTAAACATGAACACTAAGAAGCATGTGCAATAAAATCCATGACATACATGCCTACCTTAGCCCTGAAGTAGTTATACCAAAACCTGGTTAAAAAAAATAAAAGATAAAGAGAGAACCCACTCCCCCCACCCATCCACTCCAGGATAGAATATACTCAGGCACGATACACAAAACAAGCATTCAAGTGGTATAGCAATCATCTATAAAAAAAATCCCTAACCATCACATTAATCCTACAGGAAATACCCAAATTTAACAATGCTGAACTTCTAATAATACTCTTAAAAATCAACAAAAGCAAAACTGTATGTTTAACAGCAATTTATATACCACCAGGGAATAACATTGGATACTGCTGAAAACATCCTGTATTGGATATAGTACAGTTGTGTACACTTACCATAAATGTAGATGTTCGAGTGTATTCACAGTTGCAGTCATCACATTTGGGTTATCTGCCTGCAGGCAGCCCTCAGCCGGCCTGAATACCAGAGTCTTCGGATTTCTGCATCGGATGTGGTTGCTTCTTCCATGATGTCAGGGGTATAAAACATGCAGCCAATGCCATTACATCAGTTTTTCTTGCCCCAGATGTTAGGTGCCCCCACAATAGGAAGCAATTATATGGTATGGAACACCCCCAGCAAAAAGCAAATACACAAGATATAATATATGCCAAACAAGGAGGAAAGGTAAAAGTCGAGAAAAGTCAGGGGGCTGGAGAGAGGGTAACCAGGACTGCAACAGTGAATACACTCGAACATCTACATTTATGGAAAGTGTACACAACTGTATTATGCTCTTCATGTTTCACTGTTGCAGCCATCACATTTGGGTTGATTCCCAAAGCTAAGGAAGGGTGGAGGTAGTTAAAGAGCATTAGGGCTAAGACTGCTGTGGCAAATATACCCACTGATGAGATGGGTGAAAGCGCTTAGTGTTTTGGAATTATTACGTTTTGTAACTTGCCTAAGTTTTAAGTTTTTAGTTATATTAATAAACAGTCGTACCAGACAAGTCGACTGCCTTGGTTTCTTCATAGTTTTATTCGTTGTATGTTCGTTATTTTACAATAGTCTAACACTAATCGGCACTCTGTAAAGAGAACATAACACACGCTGAAGGGAAGTGGACCTAGAACTACTTTCAGCAATGAAAAAAATTATTTATTTATTTATTTTTTTTTTTTAAGCTATACCGACGAACAGCGTACACTAAAGGGGGGAGGAAGGGAAAACTAACTACCACTTGCACACAAAAATGGAATTAACCTACTTAATTATCCCTGAAGCTCAGAGCAAAGGAGACCACGATGATTACTATGGCGCGGCAAACGAGATCTGAGGGAAGATAGGAGATGGTGGTGTATAATGGGTAGGGGGAGGAGAGGAGGAGCTCGGAGTTTGGAGCAGATGCTAGAAAAAAAGTTGCCGGCTTGGATCCGATATGGATCCGTATACCCACAGGTTGCAGATAAAATGAAGTTAACTACTTCAGATCCAGTGTTCAGCTCCAAAACCTCAGATCTGAGGAGGACCTTCTTTAGGTAGGAGATTATGATCACCACAGTCAGATCTGGTTAAAACAACAGATCCATATTTTTTTTCTGAAGCCGGTTTTGGATCAGAGAAGTCTATCAGATCTGATGGAACATTAGACATACTCAAGATTCAAGAACTTTGGATTTGGTAGTCTTTGCCTTTTTTCAGCATAAGAAGCCCCCAGGGAAGCTGAGGAGTCTCCTCTTTAAAGCTCCTTTGAGCTCCATGGCTTAAAGTGCATTTGAGCTCCAGAAGCAGGCAACATCCCTTTCAAAATCAACTTGTATCTGCCATCCGAGAGGGCGTCTCGACTGAATGCCACACATACAGTACAATCAACCTGCAGATGCTAGAACCCCAGATAATAGACACACTTCTTGTGGGCATCAGAATTTGGGATTCTGTGCCCACATAAAGTGCATCTTTTAAACCCCACTGGTTTACCTGACATCCTGTCAGGAAAATCAACAGACACACAACTTAAATAATACTACCAACAGTTATTATAGAAAAAGCACAAACAAATCACTGTAATATAATAATTATAATAGCTATCTATTTATTTATTTGAAGTTTGTTTGCCAGGATGGTCCATTGGGCCAAAGCAGCCCGTTTTCAATGGGGTCCTGGGGAGAAAAAACTCCACAGATACAGTATATTAAACAGGTTATTAAAGTACAAGAAGAGTACAAAAAGCAAAGGTTTATGTTAGTACAATAAGAAAAAACAGAAATTATATCACAATTAGTAAAAGTTTACAAATAGTCACTATCATTGCTAACACAGATGTCAAGTCTAAACAAACATACGTATTTACAAGTCAATTAAACTAGGGAGTTATTTATAATATGTATGTATGTTGCCCCAGGGGAAATATGATCGGGGGGGGGTATGTAGGTCAAATAATTTCGATATTTGAGTTAGGATAAGAGGAGAAAGGGAGAAGGGGTAGGAAGTAAGGTAGCTGCTGGGGATGTTATGCAAGATGGGAACATGAGCATTCCCAGAGAAATGTTCGGTGTGAGTACAACAGAGTTTTAAAGGAGGATGGTCTGCTGGTGAGGAGAATATGAGGAGTTCTAAAGACATGCCACGGAAAAAGAGAGTAAAAGTTTGCCTGCTGGACGGGCAGGCTTGTGAAATTCAATCTAAACTTTTTATTTTTTTGTGTGAAGCAAAGGAAAAGTGCCAAAGCGCCGAGATAAAGTGAAAGAAGGGGAGAGGGGTCCCTAATGCTCAAAACTAAAACTACAGAAGGGGAAGAAAGTAGAAATATCAAAAAAGTTTTAGACTATAAAAGTACTTGCAAAAGGAAACTAAGACAAGTTAGAAATATATTTATGAAAATAACTGCTTATCTTTCCCACAAACACTTGCGAGCTACAGACCACGTCTGTGCTGAATAAAGTATAGTTGTGTACACTTACCATAAATGTAGATGTTCGAGTGTATTCACTGTTGCAATCATCACACTTGGGTTATCTGCCTGCAGGTAGCCCTCAGTCGGCCCGAATACCTGAGTCTTGGGATTTCTGCATCGGATGCTGTCACTTCTTCCATGACGTCAGGTCCTCAAGGGTATAAAACATGCAGGCGACACCATTACATCAGTTTTCCTTGCCCCAGATATCAGGAGCCCCCAAAATAGGAAGTAATTACATGGCGTGGAACACCCCCAGTAAAAAGTAAATACCATTCAAGCAATCGTCCAAGTATGGGTAAATTTGAATTTTTCTCTGCCTGCAATATGCAATTGCTGGAGCTAGGCATTTTGTGAATACCCTGGGTGCAGTAGATAAGGCAAAGGGAAGTGCAGAGAACTGATAGTGCGTAGAGCCTGCTCTGAAACTTAGACATTTCCTGCAAGATTCCCTTATGGGGATGTGCAGATAAGCTTCTTTTAAGTCGAGGGTGGCTAGCCAGACATCCTTGGCTAGCATAGGAAGCAGCTACCTGGGACAGGTTGAGTAGCCTTGATACTGAGAAGAGAAAGTACTTGCTTTTGGGCCTCTGCACACTGGTTTGGGGGGGGGCTGGCCATCCACTTGGGGGTTGGCAGTGAGTGGAAGTAGAATCTGTATCCTTGGGATACAATGTTCAAGACCCATCTGTCCTGGGTAATGTACTCCCAGTTTTTTGTGTGCAGGGCTAGTTTTCCTCCTAAGGGTGCAAGTACTTAGGCAAGGCTTGGAAGGATGAAGGACAAGTCATTGTGAACTTTTTCCATAGAATGGTGGCTTACTACTCCCTGTTTTTGAGGTGGGAGCACTCCATTGTTTAGATCTGTGTATACCATGAGACTGTAGTCTTGGTAGTCTGCTGCCCCTTGCTTTGGTCTGACAAGGTCTGGGAGGGACTGGAAAAGACCAGTTTTTTAGAAGGCCAATGCCTACTGAATCTAGGTGGCTGTACCTGTAGCAAATCTAACAGTTTGCATAGATTTAGCTTTTTCCTCCATCTTTTTGAGGATGACTTCTGCTTTAGTGCCAAACAGACGTTCATGGTTTAATGGAGCATCTAGTAATTTTGCTTTGACATGGTCTGGCAAGATTTGTCCTTTAAGCCAAGCATGCCTTCTAAGAACAGACCCAGTGACAGCAGCCCTGCAAGATGCTTCTAAGGCATCAAAACCACACTGCAAAGTATGCTTCTCCAACTTGGTTAGCAGAATGCATTAAATCTTGTAAATCTTTATATTTTGCACAATCAGGAATCAACATCATTTTCTGTTTAATTAGTTCCATGATATGTTGCTGATACTTTAACATGTGAAACTGGCAATTTAAAGCCCTGATGGCAAGAGTAGCAGAGGTATATACCTTCTTACCCCTTCTGTCTAAAGCCCTAGAATCCCTGTCCGAAGGGGTAGGGTTTTTGGCTGTAGTAGCCTTAATGCCTTTAGTTCCCTGGGAAATGGCCTCTGGATCCGCAGTAGGATTCTTAAATAGGAATTTGTGAGAGTCAGGTACTCTGTAGTACCTGTCAGGTTTCCTGGGAGCTGGTGGCAAAGTATCATGGGTAAGACTGGATTCCATGAAGACATCATCTACAATTTCCAGAACAGGAGGGATAGCTAGAGGCCTGTTCTGAGGCAAGTTTAAATAGGTTCACAGGTAGGTACTAGGCTATCTGCCCAAAGGCATTTATAAGCCTAGCCGGAATGTGTTGGCTTTCACGGCCTCCTTAGATTAGCTCCCTGTGCCTCTGTCCAGCAGAGCCACTGAAGTGACCTCTGCGGTAAACTTTCTGTTTCCCATCCACTCGTCAAGGTTTCTCTTGAAGAGGGTTTGCGAGGAGCTCTGCCTAATGTAGATTGGAATCTTGTTCCAGAGCATGGGAAGTCTTTGGGATAGGAATCTATCCCTTCAGCACGTCCTATTTATTGTTGTGGTGATGTTTAGATCCTGGGAGCGTGTGGCTCAAGGGGATATGGTTTTCTTTAGGTGGAGCATGTCTATCAATTCTGGGTTGGACATGGCCTTGTATGTTAGGCAGAGATCACCTCTGATTAGGTGATATGCAACTGAGTACAGCTGGAGTTTCTTGAGTCGAGCTGCATAGGGCATCTGCTTGAGGCCAGTGATCCTCTTGGTGAGGTACTTCTGTGGTCTTTCCAGTTGTTGCAGGTGTCTTGTAAAGTACATCCCAAATGAGGCATTGTACTCTATGATGGGTCTGATAAGTGATGCATAGAGGGGCCCAATGACCTCTTTCGATCTGGATGCAAACCCTTTTGTGATCAGGTGGGCCACATAGAAGGATTTTCTAACCACATTGGCAAAGTGATTATCAAAGGAGAGATTACTATTTACTTGGGTCCCCAGATCCCTTATTAAGTCTTCCGTATTTAGGGGGCTACCACCTATGTGGTAGTTTGTGGGTACTTTTTTCCAAAGGGGATGACTATGCACTTTTTGGCATTTAGCTTGAGGCCATGGTTTTGGCACCAGGTATCTGTCTCAGTGAGACCCTTTT
Organism: Protopterus annectens; assembly: GCF_019279795.1. Lineage (NCBI taxonomy): Eukaryota > Metazoa > Chordata > Ceratodontiformes > Protopteridae > Protopterus > Protopterus annectens. The sequence goes on from NC_056746.1 coordinate 392,247,546, forward strand.
GGAGGATGTCTGTGTCAGCAGGAGAGTCAATTATAGCCTCTAGTTTGCAGTCGTCTGTGAACTTGGTCAGCCATAGTCCTCCTGTGCTTGCCTGTACCTCTGAGAAGTATATGCCAAACAGGAGGGGTCCTAGGACTGAGCCCTGGGGAATGCCACTTGTAACCGGTTTAGGTCAGAACTAGCTGCCGCAAATTCCCAGAGTCTCTTTTTGGACTGTGGGTAGTCCTGGCACTCCCAGCGGAAATGCTCTCAGAGTATGCAGGGTTTTACCAAAAGAAAAATCCTCTGGTGGGGAAGCAGAGGGAATGGAATCCTCTGCATCAGAATCCTCATATGTGGATAAAGGTATGTCCTGGTAATCAGACGGATCAGAGTCATCGGACTCATGATCTGAAGAATCAGAAGGAAAATCAGTTTGTGGTCTTTTGGAGGGAGAAGGCTGGCTTCCCCTAATTAAAGTAATAAGGTCTTCAGCAATTCTAAGCATTTGTTTCTGTGGCATGGGGGCCTGAGAATGAGCTTTGGTCATCTGTTTCCTAGGCGTAGTGTGAACTATGGGCCTGAGAAATTCAGTATTTTTGGTTTGAAATGAAGTAGTTGGTTTAATATGAACATCGGAAGGCCTGAATACACCATCAGAAGCCGGAGCCTGCACAGCGGCTCCGGACCCATCCAAGATAGAGACATCCGCAGGTTCCATAGTTGAAGAAGCATCTCGCGGCATATCGGACTCCGGATGGGTCTCAGCAGAGGCCTGTGAATCTGTAGAAGCAGGTATCAAGAGGCTGCGAAAGCGCCTCACTGAGTACCGGCGGACTGGCGACTAACTTAGCAGAAGTGTCGTTGGCTGTTTTGGACCTATGCGGTCTATCTCTGTCTTTATTATTATGCTTTTTCGGAAGATCGGTAGTCGGATGTCTTATCAAAGCCATTTTTGAACACGGAGAACGACAGCGAAAGAATTTAGTGACAAAAATAGCCCGACGAAGAATAGTTTGGGCGTTGAACAGGGCACAAAACCGACAATGAGGAACATCATGGCCTGGGCCTAAACAGATGACGCAGTAAGAATGATAATCTCCGAGAGGTATTTGCTTTCCCCAGGCAAGACAATTATTAATTTTTTCTGACATCGGTTAGAGCAAGAAAAAAGGATCCACAACGAGGTATTTATCTTTTAGAAGACTTCAGGTCTGAAACTCGAAAAATGAAAATTTCAGGAGGCGGCCGACCGGCACTTGCGAACTGCTTCTGCTTCGGGCTCCACTCGGCAAGAAAAGCTTATGTAATGGTGTCGGCTGCATGTTTTATACCCCTGGCGTCATGGAAGAAGTGACAGCATCTGACGCAGAAATCCCAAGACTCTGGTATTCGGGCCGACTGAGGGCTACATTCAGGCAGATAACCCAAGTGTGAGGACTGCAAAAGTGAAACACGAAGAACATCAGCAAACAAGATCTGAGGGGTTAGAGCAGATGTGAGGCATTGTGGGAGAGGGAGAAGCTGAAGGTTTGGATCATAGTCTTGTAAAGTGGCCAAATCGGATCCAATATCGAATCCTAGGACCCAGAAATGAGGAAGAATAAAATGGACATCATCAGATGTTGAGGTTTCTACAGTGGTTGTTTGCTTTACAACTGGTTCTGTTTAGGTGAAGGAGTTCAAATAGTGTTTGGTTGTCCACAGCACTGAAGGCAAAGCAGAGCTCACTCCTCTGGAGTCTGTATGACACCAAGAAAAACAGGGCTTTTAATTTATCAGAGCAGCTAAGGACAATGAGACATGAAACCTTTCGTTAGAGAAAAAAAAAGTCTCGAGTTAGTTTTAAAAATGTGAAAGAACTGGAGTGTCAGGCTAGAAAAGAGCACTGTAGAGTTAACAGTAGGTGTAGCAGCCTCAGGAAGTTTGGTATGATAACTGATCTTAACAACTGTGGTGTCAGCCCCATCAGCAGGGGGTACAGAACATCAGATTACCCTACTCCAAAAGAATCAGTCTCTATACTATGCAACTACAGTTTATTTATTTAATTAACCAGCGTTTGTGGTTGTCCTGGTCTTCATGTCTTCTTCCCACGGTAATTATCAAAGCTCGTTTCCACAAATGATCCATTTATTCCTCTTCTCTCCTAACAACTTCATACACCTTGAGGGAAAGGTTGAAGCTGGGGCACTGGCTATCATTCCACAGGATATCAGATTTTCAGTTGCTCCAAACAGTGCACCTCCTAACAGACAGCAGGCACAATACAGTATCACACCTCTAATGCTTCCGTGGTGTGCCTGTGATGTCCTGACTGAAATCACTGTTACGGTATTCCTGACAAATGGATTTTCACTGCTGACATCCGGACAGGGTATCTCAGCTTTACCTTCCCCAAGTCACACATCTGATGTTTGACCTCACCTCTTAAGCTTTGGGGTATAAAGACCATACATATGATATTTATCAGCATAGATCCTCAGACTACTTCGCCACCAGCCCGAACACAAGTCGTGCATCCATAAGACAATTTGCTGTTTGGTTGATGGTACCTTTGCTTTGTTTGTTTCATCCAGATGAGTACCTCATTGGGCAACCTTCATTTTTACCTTATCTTTTATTGTTTGAAAGTTGTAGATGTCAGCTAAGAGGGGCAAGTGCAACTGCAAACTCCATACAAGGACTTGCATACCAAGTGTCTTTTTTGCCTAGGCCCAGGACACAATCACAAATCCTACTCTATTTGTTAACTACTCATTCCAAAAACCCTTAGGTCTTGGATCTCTACTCTTAATTCTTTCCTTAAGAACCAGCGGCACCTGCCTGGCCCAGTTCAAAATGGCTGACTCCACATCCTCAGATGTCTCTCTTCTGCTGAAGAAAAAGCACAGGAGACCTCGAATGAATCAGCAATCCAACATTTCTGTCTCCAACATACCTGAAAGGTAAAAGAACCCATGGTACATCAGACTTCTGCTGTGAAGTTGCTGTCCACTACCAACACCTCGTCAGAGGCCAGTATGGCTCCTTAGGCCTTGTAGACTGCCGATATGTCCAAGGAACCACTCATAATTATACCAGGATGACCGCACGGCGTCACTCAAATTTAAGTTAGGGAAAAGATCCCAGGCTCTCCAACAGATGTCTGACAGGGTTCCGAGCCCCCATGCCTCATCCAGGTAGACATCATGACTTGGCATGTGGCCTCTCCCTCAGCAGCTAGGGAGAAAGAGTGGATGAACTTTTCGCAAGGTTTTATGTCCTTAAAACCTCCCTCCTTTGGGAATCCTCTACCTCAGGCCACTCCCATAAAACGCATCTTGTTTCCTCCACTTCTGATGAGGAGCAGGACAATGACTTGGACCATTCTCTGGACTATTCCTCTCAGATGAATTCCCCAGAACAAATTTTCTCCAATGAAGGGGACTTGCTCTTACCTGATTCACCTACTGAGAAAGCTTCTTTTGGTAACACTATACAAAACATGATGAAGCACTTTGACTGTCAATCTACTCAGATCTCTGACACCCAGAAAGGGTATTACTCCCTGTTGGAGATTAGGTACCCCTGCCCCTTCTCTACTCCCTTCTTGTTTTTAAGGATTTCCAGGATGCTTCTTAGTCCACCTCCTCTGTGCCTGACTCTCAACCTCCAGCTCCCAAGACAGCAAGTATCTATACAAGAAACCAGTGGCAGACCCTTCAGCAATTTTTCTCACTCTTCACATAAGCCTCCTAAGCTGCTGCCCAGTGCTAATACTAACCTACAAACACAGTAGAGCTATGGATAGATGGGCAAATAAAGTTTACACCTCTGCTACTCTTGTTTTTAGTGCAATTAATTACCAGAATCAAATGGCTTAAGTATTTGATCTCTTCCAGCTTCCTTGTACAAGGTTCTCTTGGCTCCTCCCATAACAGACCACAGCTTACTTTCGGAGGCCACTCAGATTGCCAGACACCACATTAAATGCAGTTATGATGCTGTATATGCTTCTTTTGGGGGTAGATGCCACTGGATCTGTTATCCGTAAATATATGAGGATTTCAGATCTAAAATTCTAGATTCATCTTTGGACAAAAAAACTTACGGTTTGGCTCTCAGGCAATCAATCTGTTCAAAACTCTCAAAGACCAAGGTAAAACTATAGAAGAATACAGGCAGATCCTACCTTCCTCAGTTCCTAGATACCACAGGAACTATCCCGCCAAATCTACTTCTGTCATTAATAGGGAACCTATGGGAGTACAGAAACAAAGAAAAAACATTAGGAAAATATACTCTGAAAAAACATAAAGAAAACTCCAGCTGGGAGGCCATCATTTGATGGCAAAAGTCTGGGACTACCTCTGTACCACCCCTACCTTCTGCTCTTTCCTAAAGACTGTTCCTCTCCCTGGCCAGATAGGAAAATATTACCACAGACAAATGGCTCTTCTCCATCTTCAGAGACGGCTATGCCATGTCTTGGTAAAGCATTCCCCCACTGAGAGGCATGCCACCATCTCTTCAAAACCAAATTAACCCTCTGACCCCAATTATTCAAGACCTCTTGTATCAGGGGACCATCGAGCAAGTCCCAAAAGAATTCACATAGGATTGTTCCTACTACCAAGAAAAGGAGGACACTGGAGACCCATTCTAGACACATCTACCCTGAACACATATCTGAAGGCTCCCGCTTTCAAAATGCTCTCCCTTCAGACACTTCTTCTCATTCTACCTTTGTCCACATTTGGAAACCAGGACCCCTCCAAATGTTCAAAGACAACACCACAATCATATGGTACATAAACAAGCAGGGAGGCACTAGGTCTTACCAATTATGCAGGTTGGCACAGGAGGCATGGAATTTAGCAACACAAACTACATAGTGCCCACAGCCACATACATCATTTCTCAGGGCAATGGACTAACAGACAGCTCAAGTCGCTCCCTGGAGGACCCTCACAAGTGCAGTCTGAACAGGGACGTCTTCCACAACTTCAGTAGGGCATCCTTCAGATAGACCTCTGCTTCACCAGTGGACAGGGAAGTTTCTCTATGCCTTTACTCCTCTACCTCTTCTTCCAAAGATCATTCTCAAAACACAATGAGACACACCCAAATTCCTCCTACTGCCTCCATTTTGGCTGAGATAACATTGGTTCCCCTTGTTTTTTCACCTAACAAAGGGAAATTACAGGAGAATCTCTCTACAGCTGGACCTTGTAACTCAGAAAAAGGGACTGCTAATCCACCTGAACCTCCCATCTCTCAGCCTAACCACAATGGATGGTGAGGTATCTTTGAGCAATTAAAATCCTTTCTCTGAAGAGATTGTACAAGTCCTACAAGAGGCTAGGAGAACCACTACTAGAAGATCTTATACTGTAAAGTGGAAGCTGTTTGTTTCTGCTTCTGCAAGTCAGAATCCACGCTAAGCACAAAGTTCTACAGTTCTGCAATACCACTGCATGCTTCTTCAATAAGACTTGGCCTACTCTTCCATAAAAGCTCATTTGTCTGCCATTAATGTTTGCCCTCCACTTATGACTAGGCCAGAGGTCAAGCTTTTCCTCACGGGAGTTCTGTACCTAAAGCCCTTTAAGTAAACCCAACTCCCCCTAGGGATCTTAATTACGTGCTAGAAAAGCTTATTTTACCTTCCTCCAAGCCAGCTTCATCTGCTTCTTTGAAAATTCTGTACTTGGAAAACCATCCTCTTCTTGGCCCTCACTTCTGCCAGGAGGGTTTCTGAGCTAAAAGCTCTCATGGCCATTCCTACCTTTTCTTATTTTTCACAAAGACAGGGTGACTCTAAGGGTTAAACCCATCCTTCGTGCCTAAGGTAGGGAATGAGCTATCAAGGCTATTCATCTCCCCACCTTTTTCCCAATCCCTAAAACAGAGGGGAAATGATCTTACACATTCTCTACACATTCACAGGCAATTCAGATTTTACTTGGATAAAACCCTTCAGAAAGACTGACCAGCTTTTCTTATCTTTTACCTTCTCTAAGCTGGGTCAGCCAGTCTCCAAACAATCTACTGCATCATGGATTTCTAAGGCTACCTCTTTGTGCTACTCGCACGAAGGTAAGTAGTTGCCTTCCTGCCCTAAGCACATTCTACTAGGGAAACTGTTCCTCAGGGGCTTTCCACATCAGAATACACTCCAAGTGTGTTTTAGAGGCAAACACATGGTCATCTATACTCACCTTTACCAAACTGTACAAAATTTATGCCTTGTTCAGGTCCAGGTCTGCTTTTGCTAGATCAGTCCTATCCAGGCTGCTGGACAACTGTTTACACTTAATAGCCAACCACCTTTACCTCAATAAGCTCCGGGAATCACCCACTTGCCTGGAAAACTGTAACAATGATTTCAGTCAGGGTTTAGTACAGTTATGTAAGAACTTACCACAACAGCAGATGTACTACTGATCACTGTTACAATACCCCATCCCACCCTCCATCCTCTATTCCCTATCTCACCTCCATCTTCAGTCGTCTCTCCCTAGCTTTTGCTCTCTTACATGGATATGGGGGAGTTTACTTGCAAATTCCAGTTACAACCCTCCTAGCAGACTAGTCTCACCTGTCAGTAGTCTTCAGGGTGCTGTCTTGGAGATAGTCTGAAGATCCATGCTTGTAAGTACATCTTTATATCCAAATGCATAGCAGCGGAGGTCGTACATCTGACGTATGACCAAGGGAATGTAAAGCTTTGGTACCCTAACTACACATCAACAGCAACAACCAATTTACCAGGAATACTGGTATGTTAAGTTCTTACACCACTATACTTTCTCTGGCCAGACTCATGTTCAGGAGTCCATGTACAATGAAGTACTGTGCATTTCTCTTGCCTGACTCAGTTCGTCACCCCCTCCAGAATGGGTAAGCCAAACTTAGCCACTCACACCCAAACCCCATTCCTTCCCAACGGACTCCTAAAATGTCCAGTCTGCTATGAAACTCTAACCATATGGAATACAGTCAGAGCTCCATCCCTCTACACCTTGGAGCCAACACAATCTTTACTACCCTTCTAGAAGAAAGAGAGGGGGATTGCACCAACAGCTCTGTAGACAGCAAGAGGGCTGAAAGAGGGAGAGGTGCTGGGGTTTACATAAGCGATGCTAGAATATGGCCTCTAAAGTCTACAGCACACCAACATCAACTTATGTTTTTTCTGACTGAGGCAGAAAACAGAATCATTCTCACTGTACTGCAGAAACAAAACAGCAGATTTTTTTTAAACACTTCAATGAAGGACTGGAGGAAGTAGGTAGGTTGCCTGGAACATGACTAGTCTAAAACAACTGGCACAATGAATGTTGGGGAAGATGACCAATTTATATTCAATACAGAAAACAGCATTTCCTTACTGCTGGGGGGACAGTACTGCCAAAAGCACTTTACCAAACAAAGGGGTGTCATAGCTCCTCAAGAAATTATGTAAGCCTTGTTCTTGGGGGGGTCATATAGTTGTAATTGTGAATGGTCACAGCCCTGGAAACTGATGCAATACACACAATGCTGCAAATAAAGCATGGTTAACAGAGAATGGCTTTAACACTGAACTTTCTGCACTGATTCCAACACCTGTTCAACTACAGAAATCTGGAAACATGCAAAATAATTAATAATCTTCAGATATAAATGTTAAAAGAGTTGAAACCTTATGCCATATATGTTCATAGCCTTGACCCTTTGTCAGAGGGGGGTGTCAAGTGACTTTTGAGAGCTATGGTGAGCAAAGACAAAAAAGCAATCTGCTTTGTGACAGGTAAACCTTAAAGACAGCCAGTCTTTACAGCTGCTGAATGGTTTAAATCCAGGTCACACGAATAGCCAGCGGAAAGTACAGTGTCAGCCATGACTGCTACAAGGCACTCACCAGGGATGGCATGAAGAACTCACATGTCAGCATAGGGCTTAATGTTGGAACAACAATAAACTGTACTTCCTCAGCCATTTTAAGAGACACACTGAACACCTGGTCAAAATCCAGTTATGTCCTTTGCAGACCACCATTAATAAGACAGCGGTCATCCACTTGGGGGATATAAAGAATATAAGGAGCAGAGGCTATCCCCAGTGCCTAGTTCACACCTGGAAACACATCCCAAAAATTAAAGGTCCACTCCTCATTCCCTTGAAGAATGTCAACATGCCCCAGTAATTAAGTGATGTAGCATTTATTCTGCATCTCAATGCCAAAAATGGCTGATGGATGGAGGCACCTCCTCAAAAAGCATATTTCTCAGTAAGCTAGTAGAGAGGACAATGTCATGTTGCTTTTAGATTCCAGCAGCAGCTGCTAGGGTAGAGAATCCTCTCTAATTCAGCATCCATCTGAAGAAGAGTGAGATGATGATCACTCACCAGGAAAAAAGATCCATGTTTTTATTTGCATTCTAGCTCTGAACTGAAAGTCTCTTACATTTGGCTTTCGTGATCACCCCTGTGAACCATAAAAAGGCCTTGTGGATAGTTGCTACCTTAGGCTCACCACCTCCCCTAATAAACTTTGAGTACTGATGACAGTCCTAACTTTTTCTTGGACACCTGCAAGTTGATAGGCTGAATCCCTGGCACTTGCGATAGTCACCGATGCTGTTCAACAGTATAGGACAGCATGCAGGCACTCCAGTATTACAAAACACAGGTGACACTATTACAAATGATTTTAGCACTTAAGCTGAATGCCATTACATTAAATGATGATACAAGCAGTGACTGTAACATTAACACATTCACTATAAAGTATCATCCGACAGTAAAAGGCCTGCTACACATTACGAAGTATGGCAGGATGTCAGGAAAAACACCTCAGAAAGTACAGTTGTGTACACTTACCATAAATGTAGATGTTAGAGTGTATTCACTGTTGCAGTCATCACACACGGGTTATCTGCCTGAAGGTAGCCCTCAGTCTGCCTGAATACCAGAGACTTGGGATTTCTGCATCGGATGCTGTTGCCTCTTCCATGATGTCAGGTCGTCAGGGGTATAAAACATGCAGCTGACGCCATTACATTAGTTTTTCTTGCCCCAGATGTCAGGAGCCCCCAAAATAGGAAGCAATTATATGGTCTAACACCTCCAGTAAAAAGTAAATACCATAGCCATAAGATTTGACCAAAAGGAGGATAGGTAGAAAGCACAGAAGAGTCAGGGGGCTGGAGGGAGGGTAACCAGGACTGCAACAGTGAATACACTCGAACATCTACATTTCTGGTAAGTGTACACAACTGTACTATGTTCTTCGTGTTTCACTATTGCAGTCATCACACTTCCCAAAGCTGAGGAAGGGTTGAGGCAGTCAAGAAATAGTCTGGCTGGCTAGCAGGCCTTGTAATACTGCTGTGGCAAATCCAGCTCTGGATTTAGAAAAGACAGGGAAGTGGTAATGCTTGGTGAAGGTGTGTACAGAACTCCAGGTTGCAGCTTCCAGGATGTCCCTGGTAGGGACTCCCCTAAGAAATGCTGTAGAGGTTGAGGTAGCCCTAGTGGAATGAGTTCTGATCCCCTGTGGGGTAGGTTTTCCATGGTGCTTGTAGCAGAAATGGATGCAGTGTGCTATCCATTTGGAAATGGTTTGCTTTGAAATGGCCTTGCCCTCTGCCCCTGTAGCAAAGCTGACTAACAGCTGGTCAGATTTTCTGAAAGGCTTAGTCCTATCAAGGTAGAATCAGAGTGGTCTTTGCACGTCCAAGGAGTGCAGGATCCTTTCCCCCTTTATTCTGACGATTAGGGAAAAAGGTTGGTAAATGGATGGATTGGTTTAGAGCCACACTGGATACCACCTTGGGCACAAAAGATGGGTTAGTCCTGAGGGAAACCCTGTCAGCATGGAAAATAATGAAGGGTTCCACAGCCATTAGTGCTTATAACTCAGACACTCTTCTTGTTGAAGTGATGGCTAGAAGTAAGGCTGTTTCCCAAGAGAGGAATTTTAACTGTGCTATAACAGCAGGCTCAAAAAGGGGAAGCGTGAGCTTCTCTAGTACAAAGTTAAGGTCCCAGGCAGGGGTGGGCGCTCTCCTCGGGGGTCTTAACTTGTTAGCTCCTCTCAGGAAATGCTTGACCAGAGGGTGAGAAAAGAGAGGTGGCTCAGTATTATAATGAGCTGAGATGGCCAAGGTATGAATCTTAATAGAAAAAAAGGATAGGCCTTTGTGGAGCAGCTCTACTAGGTAATTTAGGATTTGAGGTAAGGTGGGCACGGCTGTGTCCTTTCCTTGAGACTGTCTCCAAGAACAGAACCATTTCCATTTTTCTGAAAGATGACGTCCAGCACCTGTTTGCTGAAGGTTGCTGGTAGAGTATTCAGGGAATAAGCCAGGCTGCAAGGTTCAGGGTTTGCAGCTGAAAATGCAGAATCTGTCCCCTCCTGCTGGGACAGCAGGGAGGGGGTCGGATGTAGGTGCCAGGGTGGCACTGCTGCCATACTGCGTAGGAGTGGATACCAGTGCTGGCGGGTCAGTCTGCGGCAATAAGGACTGTCCTTGGTTTGTCCCGTTTGATCTTGAGTAGTACTTTTGAGAGGAGGGGCAGAGGGGGGAAAGGCATAAATTGAGAGGTTTTCCCATGTAAAGGATAGGGCATCCACATTCCATGCTTAGCTGCGGGGATTTCTGGTGCAAATGTTGCTCAATTGATGGTTTTGGGGGGAGGCAAAGAGGTCCACCTCTGGTGTCCCCCCACCTGTGGGTTAGAAGTTTGAATGAGTTGGGTTCCAGTTTCCACTCGTGTGGGTCCAGTAGATTTCTGCTTAAGTCGACTGCCAGTGAATTTTGTTTGCCTGGCAGGAATTGAGCCTGCAGGTGCACTTGGCTGCTCAAGGCTGTGTTCCACAGGGCCATGGCTAACCTGCAGAGTGGGTAGGAATGAGTTCCCCCCTGCTTGTTTATGTACCACATAACTGTGGTGTTGTCTGTCTTTATCAACAGTTGTCCTGGAAGGATAAGGTTTTTGAAGGCTGTCAGAGCATTCTGTACAGCTAAAGTACAGTTTTGTACCTACCATAAATGTAGATGTTCTAGTGTATACCCTGCTGCAGTCATCACACTTGGGTTATCCTGCCGTCGGGCAGTCCCGCAGTCGGCCCGAATTCCAAAGTCTTGGTCCGGCGTCAGTTGCTGTCGCTTCTTCTCTGACGTCAGAGCGCCAGGGGTATATCAGAGGCATCCGACGCTATTTTCTTCCGTTTTTCTTGCCCCAGATGTCAGGTGCTCCTAATAGGTAGGCAAAAAAATAAATAAATATATATATATATATATATATATATATATATATATATATATATATATACACACACACACACACACACACACACACACACACACACATAGCTATATGAAAAAATAAAACAAAACCCTTAGGCACAAGCAAATACACCACAGAGGTAGTATAGGATAGAGTGGTACAGATAAGTTCAGCTAGTTCAGAGGGGATGGAGGGAGGGTAACCTGGACTGCAGCAGGGATACACTCGAACATCTACATTTATGGTAGGTACAAAACTGTACTATGTTCATCGTGTTACCCACTGCAGTCATCACACTTGGGTAGAATCCCAAAGCTAAGGATGGGAGGTGGTCAAACAGGGTTAGAGGAGGCTAGAAGGCCCTGCAAACTTCAGTGGCGAAGCCAGCTCTAGTCTTAGAGTAAAGTGGTAAGTGGTAATGTTTGGTGAAGATGTGTACTGAACTCCAAGTTGCAGCTTCCAGAATATCCTTGGTTGGCACCCCCCTGAGGAAGGCTGTAGATGTAGCTGCTGCCCTGGTAGAGTGGGGCCTTATGGTAGCAGAAACTGGTTTTCCATGGTGGGTGTAGCAAAAACGTATGCAATGTCCTATCCATTTGGAAATGGTCTGTTTTGAGATAGCCTTTCCTTGGGATGCTGTAGCACAGGATACAAAAAGTTGGTCAGATTTTCTGAAAACCTTAGTTTTATCCAAGTAGTAATGTAGCTGCCTGTGAATGTCCAAGGAATGCAGGAGTCTTTCTCCTTTGTTCTGTGGATTTGGAAAGAAGGTGGGTAAATGGATGGTTTGATTTAGAGCCACACTGGATACCACCTTAGGCATAAAGGAGGGGTTAGTTCATAGAGAAACTCTGTCTTGATGAAAAATGAGGAAAGGCTCTACTGCTATTAGTGCCTGAAGCTCTGAAACTCTTCTAGCTGACGTGATTGCTAGCAGCAGGGCAGTCTTCCATGATATAAACTTTAAGTCAGCTGAGAAAGCTGGCTCAAAAGGAGGTAGCGGGAGTTTTTCCAGAACAAAGTTGAGGTCCCAAGTAGGTGTTGGTGCTCTCCTGGGAGGCCTAATGCTTTTGGCCCCTCTGAGAAACTGCGTTAAGAGTGGATGTGAAAATAAGAGAGGATCCGTGTTGTAGTGAGCAGAAATAGCGGAGGCGTGGATTTTAACAGATGAAAAAGAAAGCCCTTTGTGTAATATCTCAGTTAAATATTGCAGAATCTGAGGTATGTCAGGCTGAAGGGTATTTTAGCCTTTAGCTTGGTTCCAGGCGCAAAACCTTTTCCATTTGTCTGAGTAGGCTTTCCTGGTGCTGGGCCTCCTGGCCTCCAGAATAACATCCATAACAGCTTGTGAGAGAGGAGCTGGCTGATTGCTTAGGTGATTTGCCATGCAGCCACGTTTAAGGTTTTGAGCTGGCTGTGTAGAATCTGACTGTCTTGCTGTGTGAGCAGGTGGGTAAATTTGTGGTAGAATCCATGGTGGGCCCTGGGCCATATTCCTTAATAGTGGGTACCAGTGCTGGCGTGGCCAGTCTGGGGCAATGAGTATCATTCGGGGTCTCTCGATCCTGACTTTCAGTAGCACCATTGTGAGAAGAGGTAATGGAGGAAAGGCATATACTGTTAGCATTTTCCAACTGAATGAGAGTGCCTCCACTTTCCAAGCTTGATGGTGAAAAGACCTTGTGCAAAATTTTGTTAGCTGGTGGTTTTGAGGGCTGGCAAACAGGTCTATGTCTGGGAGCCCCCATTTTTGAGCTATCATTGCGAATACTTGTGGATCCAGTTTCCACTCGTGGGGATCCATGATGTTTCTGCTTAGGTCGTCTGCCAATGTGTTCTTTTTTCCTGGCAGGAATTGAGCTTGTAATTGAACTTGGTCAGCCAGTGCTGTGTTCCACAAGGTCATTGCTTGCCTGCATAGAGGGTAGGAGTGTGTACCCCCTTGTTTGTTTATGTACCACATTACTGTGATGTTGTCTGTCCTTATGACAAGCTGTCCTGGATGTAAGAGGTTCTTGAAGGTTGTCAGAGCATTTTGTACAGCTAGCATTTCTTTTTGATTGATGTGCAGATTCCTTTGATCTGCAGTCCATATGCCTTGAACGCACCATCCTGCCATGTGTGCCCTCCAGGCATAGTCCGATGCATCTGTTGTCATAGTTTGCCTGGCTGGGGGTAGGGTGAAAGGCTGACCCTTGTTGAGGTGACATGCCGGTGACCACCATAGAAACTCCTGTTGAATGCAGGGAATGAGAGGCATCATTGTTTCCAAGCTGTGGCTGTGTTGAGTCCATACGCTTTTTAGGTACCATTGTAATTTCCTCATATGCAGTTTTGCAAATGGTATTAGTAGTATGCAAGATGCCATGAAGCCCAAGGCCTGCAGAATTTTTCTTGCAGGGAGTTGGGTCTTTGTTGCCATTGTTCTGAAGTATTGAGTTAATTGTAGTTGTTTGTCTGGCGTCAGATAAGCCATCTGGGCCGTTGTATTCAAGCTGGCACCCAGGAATGTCGTATTTTGTGAGGGCACTAGTTTTGATTTATTTTCGTTTACTGTGTACCCTAGGCAACTTAGAAGATGTTTTACAAAAGCCAGGTGTTGTAAGAGAATGTCCTTGCTTTCTGCTTGGATGAGACAGTCGTCCAGGTATGGGTATATTTGAATTCCTCTTTGTCTGCAGTATGCAATTACTGGTGCCAGGCATTTTGTGAAGACCCTGGGCACAGTAGATAAGCCAAAGGGCAGTGCAGAGAATTGGTAATGGGTTGAACCTGCAATGAAACGGAGGTATCTTCTGCAATTTTGTCTGATAGGGACATGCAGGTATGCCTCCTTGAGGTCCAACGTTACTAGCCAAGCTTTCTTGCCCAACATGGGAAGAAGCTGCTGTAGTATTAGCATTTTGAAATTTGGGTACTTGCAAGAAGGTGTTTAAAATTGAAAGGTTCAGAATGGGTCTCCAAGCATTGTCCTTTCTGGGGACTAGAAAGAGCCTTGAGTAAAATCTTTGGCCCTGCTCCTGTGTAGGTACCAGTTGAATGGCTCTCATGTCCATGAGAGCTGTAATTTGTTTTTGTGCCTCTGCCCATTGATTTTGTGGCAGGTTTGGCATTCCTTTTATCCTTGGCAAAGTGTGGAAATGGAATCTGTATCCGTGTGAGATAATGTCTAGGACCCATTTGTCCTTTGTGACGATGCGCCAGTTGTCTGCAAAAAGTGCTAATTTTCCTCCCAAGGGAGCTGCCAAGAGAGTTTTGCTTGGCAGTTTGAGGTTTAAGTCATTGTGTTTGCCTTCTAGTAGTTTGGGACCTGTCCTCTCCTCCCTTCTGTGTTGCAGTGCCCCATTGGCGAGGTTTGCAAGGGATTTGTCCTTGTCCTCTGCCCCTTGGGCGCCTGTATTTACCCCCTCTGTGGTCTGTCAGAAGCTGGAAAGGACCATTTTTTTGTTGGCCAATTTCTGCTGAAGCATGGGGGCTGTACCTGTAAGAAATCTTTGACAGTCTGCATAGATTTTGCCTTATCCCCCATTTTCTTTAAAACTTCCTCTGCTTTAACCCCAAATAAGACATCCTGCTGTAAGGGTGCATCCAGTAACTTTGCTTTAACATGATCAGGCAGAGATTGTTCCTTTAACCAAGCATGCCTACGTATAACAGACCCAGTAACAGCTGCTCTAGAGGAAGCTTCCAAGGCATCAAAACCACACTGTAAAGTATGTTTGCCCACCTGTTCAGCTGCATGCAACAGATCTTGCATTTCCTTGAATTCAGACTGTTGAGGGTGCGTGCCCATCTTTTGTTTTATTTGAGACATTAGGAATTGCTGGTATTTAAGCATGTGAAATTGACAATTTAGTGCTCTCATAGCTAGAGTAGCTGAGGTGTAAACCTTCTTCCCCCCACCTATTTAGTGCTCTGGAGTCCCTTTCAGAGGGTACAGGATTTTTAGCCATAGAAGCCTTAGCCCCTTTGGGACCCTGGGAGATTGTCTCTGGATCAGCAACAGGGCTTTTGTATAGGAATTTGTGTGAGTCAGGCACTCTATAGTATCTATCTGGTTTGGCTGGAGTAGGAGGCAGAGAATCTGGATTTAGACTAGATTCTAAGAAAACATCATCCACAATGTCCAAAACTGGGGGGATAGCAAGAGGTCTGTGCTGGGGGAGTAAAAGAAACTCTCGGAGCCTTTTGTTTGAGTTGGATTAGTCCTGACCTTCCCAGTGGAAATGTTCCCTCATGGTATGTAAGGTTTCCCCAAAGGAGTAATCTTCAGGGGGAGAAGCTGAGGGAATGGAGTCTTCAGCATCAGAATCTTCATAAGGGGGAAAGGAGTAATCCTGTTCCTCAGAGGAGCCTGAGGAAACAGGCACTTGATCAGGGGAGGCATAATCCTCCTCTTGTCTAGGCCTTTTGTCGGGGGGGGGGGGGACCCCTGATCAAAGAAATCAAATCTTCAGCCATTTTAAGCATCTGTTTCTTAGGCATAGGGCCTTGACCTGGAGAGTGAAGTGTAGGCTTTTTTGGTTTTAGAGGAGTCTTAAGCTTAGCATAAGATTTTATGGTGGGAGTAGTCGGTCTGAAGACACCTTCAGAAACCGAAGGTGTTTCTACAGCACCGGCTTCCCCTACTGCAATGTCATCGGTAGGGCCTAAAGAAAATGGTTGCGTCGGCCTAGAACTCTCTGCTGGGGGATCCAAAGCGGTCTGGGGATCCAATTCAGTGGTAGCCAGGGGCTGCGTAGGCGCCTCACTGTAAACCGGAGAACCGGCGACTGGCCCAGCCGAGGCCTCGGAGTCTGGCTTGGATCTAGGCTGCCTCTCTTTATCTTTGTGTTTTTTAGGCACGCCGGTAGTCGGTTGCTCCAACGGCATAGTGTAATTAAATTTTCTACCAAAGTAGTGTCGTGCAAAATCAAAGCGTCACTTTATAATTCGCTTATTGAACCTAGTGCAAAACAGACAACCAGTGATGTTGTGGTCTGGGCCTAGGCAAGGTATACAAAAAGAATGGAAGTCCTTATGAGGTATTTGCTTCCCACAAGAAATGCAATTGTTAACTTTTTCTGACATCGGACTGAGGCAAGAAAAAGTTCCCCAATGGGGTACTTAGCTTTGAAGACTTCGGACTGAAACTCGATTCGAAAATCTCAGGTGTCGGACGACCGGCACTTGCGAACTGCTTCTGCTTCGGGCACCGCGCGGCAAGAAAGACTTAAGAAAATGGCGTCGGATGCCTCTGATATACCCCTGGTGCTCTGACGTCAGGAAAGAAGCGATAGCAACCGACGACGGACCAAGACTTGTGAATTTGGGCCGACTGCGGGACCGCCTGACGGCAGGATAACCCAAGTGTGATGACTGCAGCAGGGTAACACGATAAACATCATTTCTTTTTGATTGATATGTAGGTGAATTTGTTATGGGCTCCATTTGCCTGGAATGCATTTGCCAGCCATGTAAGCCCCCTATGCATAGTCTGATGCGTCTGTTGTCAGGGTTTGTGCGGCGAGGGCTTGAGCGAAAGGGAGTCCACTGTTGTGGTTGCAAGCCTCTGCCCACCAAAGGAACTCTGCCCTTAGACAAGGAATGATAGGAATAATTGTTTCCAGGTCCTGAGAATGTCGGCACCAGAGACTTTTTAAATACTACTGAAGTTTCCTCATATGCAGTCTTGCATATGGAATTAGAAGAATGCATGAGGCCATGAACCCTAGGGCTTGCAGTATTTTTCTTGCATATAGCTGGGTTCTGGTGGCCATTAGTTTGAAGTAGTTTGTCAAATAAACCTGCTTTTCTGGAGTAAGGAATGCCTTCTGGGAAGTTGTGTTTAAGCTTGCTCCCAGGAATACAGTCTTTTGGCTGGGCACCAGATGTGATTTCTTTTCATTGATGGCGTACCCCCAGAGAAGTTTGAAGTCTCTTAACAAATGCCAGGTGCTGAAGTAGCAATTCCTGACTGTCTGTCTGAATCAGGCAATCATCCAAGTATGGATAAATTTGAATATTTCTCTGTCTGCAGTATGCAATGGCTGGAGCCAAGCACTTTGTGAATACCCTGGGTGCAGTAGATAAGCCAAAGGGAAGTGCAAAGAACTGATAGTGCATAGAGCCTGCCCTGAAACATAGATATTTCCTGCAAGATTTCCTTATAGGGATGTGCATATAAGCTTCGTTTAAGTCTAGGGTGACTAGCCAGGAGTCCTTGGCTAGCATAGGAAGCAGCTGGTGTAGTGTAAGCATTTTGAATTTTGGGACCACCAGGAAGGTGTTGAGAATGGATAGGGCGCCAAGAGCCCTCTTTTCTGGGCATCAGGAACAGTCTGGAGTAGAAACCCGGTCCTCTTTGTTCTACTGAAACAGGCTGAATAGCCCTGATACTGAGAAGAGAAAGTACATGCTTTTGAGCCTCTGCCCACTGGTTTGGAGGAAGGTGTGGCAACCTGCTTGGGGTTGGCAGTGAGTGGAAGTAGAATCTGTATCCCTGGGATACAATGTTTAGGACCCATCGGTCCTGGGTAATGGACATCCAGTTTTTTGCATGCAGGGCAAGCTTTCCTCCTAGGGGTGCAAACATGGCTGGGAAGAATACCAGACAAGTCATTGTGAATTTTTTTCCATAAGGGGGTGGCTTACCACTCCCTGTTTTTGAGGGGGGAACACTCCATTATTCAGATCTCTGCATACCCTGAGACTACAGCCTTGGTGGTCTGTTGCCCCAGGCTTTGGGCTGAGAAGACCTGGTAGGGACTGGAAAAGACCAGTTTTTTTGAAGGGCAATGCCTACTGATTCTAGGTGTCTGTACCTGTAAAAAATCTTAACAGTTTGCATAGATTTAGCTTTTTCCTCCATATTTTTAAAAACCTCTTCTGCTTTTGTGCCAAATGTTCCTGGTTGAATGGAGCATCTAGTTAATTTTGCTTTGACATGGTCTGGCAAGATTTGCTCCTTTAGCCAGGCATGCCTTCTCAGTAAAGACCCAGTGACAGCAGCACTGCAAGATGCTTCTAAGGCATCAAAACCACACTGCAAAGTATGTTACTGACTTGGTTTGCAGAATGCAGTAACTCTTGTAAATCTTTATTTTCTGCAAAATCTGGAAGCAACAACATTTTTTGTTTAATTAGTTCCATAACATGCTGCTGGTACTTCAACATGTGAAACTGGCAATTTAAAGCCCTGATGGCAAGAGCTGCAGAGGTATATACCTTCTTGCCTCATCTGTCCAAAGCCCTCGAATCCCTGTCCAAATGGGGTAGGATGTTTGGCTGTAGTAGCCTTAATACCTTTAGGCCCCTGGGAAATGGTCTCTGGATCCGCAGTGGGATTCTTAAAAAGAAATTTGTGAGAGTCAGGTACTCTGTAGTACCCGTCAGGCTTTCTAGGAGCTGGTGGTAAAGTATCAGGAGTAAGACTGGATTCCATGAAAACATCATCTACAATATCCAGGGCAGGGGGTATAGCTAGAGACCTGTGCTGAGGCAAGTTTAAAATTCTCTAAGTCTCTTTTTGGACTGTAGGTAGTCCTGGCATTCCCAGCGGAAATGCTCCCTTAAGGTATGCAAGGTTTCACCAAAAGAAAAGTCCTTTGGAGGGGAGGCAGAGGGAATGGAATCCGCTGCATCTGAATCATCAAAGGTAGATAAGGGTATGTCCTGGTAATCAGAGGAATGACAGTCATCTGACTCATGGTCTGTTGAATCCGAAGGGAAATCAATTCTTTGTCTTTTAGAGTGGTAAGACTGGCTTACCCTCATTAGAGTTATAAGGTCTTCAGCCATTCTAGGCATTTGTTTCTGTGGCATGGGAGCTTGAGCATGCACTTTGGATGTCGTCTTTCTAGGTGCAGTGCGAACTCTGGGCCTGAGAAACTCAGTTGTTTTAGTCTGAAACGAAATAGTCTGATTAATACGAACATCGGAAGGTCGGAATACACCCTCAGAAGCCGATGCCCGCACAGCGGCTCTGGACCCATCCAAGGTAGAGACATCCGCAGGTTCCATAATCAAAGAAGCATCTCGCAACATACCGGACTCCGAATGGGTCTCAGCAGAGGTCTGTGAATCTTTAGAAGCGGGTATCAGGGGCTGCGAAGGCACCTCACTGAGTACGGGCAGACTGGTGACTAGCTTAACGGAAGCGTCATCGGCAGTTTTGGATCTATGCGGACTGTCTTTTTCCTTATGTTTTTTTCGGAAAATCGGTAGTCGGATGGCTTACCGAAGCCATTTTGGAATACGGAGAACAACAGTGAAAGAGTTTAGCAACAAAGATAGCCCGACGAATAGTTTGGGCGTTAAGGCACAAAACTGACAGCGAGGGATGTCGTGGTCTGGGCCTAAACAGGTGATGCAGTAAGAATGAAAATCTCTGCAAGGTATTTGCTTTCCACAGGCAAGACAATTGTTAACTTTTTCTGACATTGGTTAGAGCAAGAAAAAAGAATCCCCAACACGGTACTTAGCTTTAGAAGACTTCAGGTTTGAAACTCGAAAAACAAAAATTTCAGGTAGCGTCTGACCGGCACTTGCAAACTGCTTCTGCTTCGGGCTCCCGCACGGCAAGAAAAGCTGATGTAATGGCATCAGCTGCATGGTTTATACCCCTGACAACCTGACATCATGGAAGAGGTGACAGCATCTGATGCAGAAATAGTACAGTTGTGTACCTACCATAAATGTAGATGTTCGAGTGTATTCACTTGTTGCAGTCATTACTCTTGTGTTAGCCTGCTGGCAGGCTACCCTCAGTCGGCCAGAATTCCAAAGTCTAGGTCCGGCGATGGTTGCTGTCGCCTCTTTCCTGACGTCTGTGCGCCAGGGGTAGAAAAGATGTAGTGCTTTGTGAAGGTGTGCACTGAACTCCAAGTTGCAGCCTCTAAGATATCTTTGGTTGGTACTCCTCTGAGGAAGGCTGCTGCTCTGGTGGAATGAGGCCTAATGCCCTTAGGCACTGATTTGCCATGTTGAAAATAGCAGAAACGGATGCAATTGCCTATCCATTTAGAAATAGTCTGTTTTGAGATGGCCATTCCTTGAGATCCTGCAGCATATGACACTAAAAGTTGCTCAGTCTTTCTGAAAGCTTTAGTTCTGTCCAAGAAGAAGTGTAACTGCCTGTGTATGTTCAAAAAATGCAGAATTTTCTCACCCTTGTTCTGTGGGTTAGGATAAAAGGTAGGTAAGTGAATGGTTTGGTTAAGGGCTACACTTGGGCATAAATGTAGGGTTTGTCCTCAGAGAAACCCTGTCTGGATGAAAAATGATGAAAGGTTCCACAGCCATGAGTGGTTTAACTCAGAGACTCACCTTGCAGAGGTTATTTCTAGGAGCAGAGCTGTTTTCCAGGATAAGAATTTTATATCTGCTGTTGATGCTGGATCGAAAGGAGGCAGTGTCAGTTTTTCCAAAACATAATTGAGGTCCCAGGCTGGAATTGGTGCTCTCCTTGGAGGTCTAATGTTTTTGACCCCTCTGGGGTACTGCCTTATTAAGGGATGTGAAAAGATAGGTGGTTCCATATTGTAATGGGCTGAAATCTTAATTGATGAGAAAGAAAGGCCTTTGTTTAGCATTTCGGTTAGGTATTGTAAAATCTGAGGGATATTTGGTACACGTGTCACTGCCTTGTCCCTGGTTCCAAGCACAGAATCTCTTCCATTTTTATGCATAAGATTTTCTAGTAGTGGGCCTCCTGGCCTCCAAGATAACATCCATAACAGCTTTTGAAAGAGGAGTGTTCTGAATGGCTACATTATCCGCCATGCTGCCAGATTTAAGGTCCTGAGTTGGCTGTGCAGGATCTGATTGTTTTGTTGGGTCAGTAAGTGAGAAGTTTGAGGCAATATCCATGCTGGACCTTAAGACAAGCTCTTTAGGATTGGGTACCAGTGCTGGCGTGGCCAGTCTGGTGCAATCAGTATCATTTTTGGCTTCTCTTGTCTGACCTTTAGGAGTACCCTGGGAAGGAGAGGCAGTGGGGGAAAAGCATATACCTTTAGATTTTTCCAGATGAAGGATAGGGCATCCTTTTTCCATGCTTGCTTGAGATAAATCCTTGTGCCAAATCTCTGCAATTGGCAGTTGTGAGGGGAGGCGAATAGATCTATGTCTGGGCATCCACATTTCCTTATTATCATGCTGAAGACTTGTGGATCCAGTTTCCATTCGTGGGGATCCATGAGGTTTCTGCTTAGTTCGTCTGCCAGAGTATTTGTTTTTCCTGGCAGGAATTGTGCTTGCGGGTGAACTTGAAAAGCCAATGCTGTGTCCCATAAGGTCACTGCTTGCCTGCAGAGGGGGTAGGAATGTGTACCTCCCTGCTTGTTTATGTACCACATGACCGTAGTGTTATCTGTCTTTATCAGTAACTGTCCTGGATGAAGCAGGTCCTTGAAAGCTGTGAGGGCATTTTGAACAGCTAGCATCTCTTTTTGATTGATGTGAAGATGCATCTGTTTTGCAGGCCATGTGCCCTGAATACATTTTCCTACCATATGGGCCTCCCAGGCATAATCTGATGCATCCGTTGTCAGTGTCTGTCTGGCTGGGGGTAAACTGAATGGCAGACCCTTGTTGTGGTGACAGGCTTCTGCCCACCATCGAAACTCCTGTTGCAGGCAGGGAATGAGTGCAATTAGTCTCCAGGCTGTGGCAATGCTGAGTCCAAACACTTTTTAGATACCATTGTAGTTTCCTCATATGCAGTCTGGCATATGGAATTAGTAGAATGCAAGATGCCATGAAACCCAAGGACTGCAGGATTTTCCTTGCAGATAAGTTGGTTTTTGTTGCCAATTTCTTGAAGTAAGTAGTCGGTTGCTTTTGTTTGTCTGGCATGAGATAAGCCATCTGGGCAGTTGTATTTAAGCTTGCACACAGGAATATTATCTCTTGAGAGGGCACTAGTTTTGATTTCTTTTTGTTTACTGTGTACCCTAGGCCAATTAGTAATCTTTTTAGAAACGCCAGATGCTTCAGAAGAATGTCTTTGTTCTCTGCCTGAATTAGGCAGTCGTCCGAGTATGGATATATTTGAATTCCTTTTTTTCTGCAAAACGCAATTACTGGTGCCAGGCATTTTGTGAAGACCCTGGGCGCAGTAGATAAGCCAAAGGGCAGTGCAGAGAATTGGTAATGCATTGAGCCAGCTATGAATCTGAGGTATCTTCTGCAAGATAGTCTGATTGGGACATGCAGGTATGCCTCTTTTAGGTCCAAAGTTACGAGCCAAGCCTTCTTGCCCAGCATGGGCAGTAGCTGCTGTAGAGTCAACATCTTGAATTTTGGAACTTCCAGAAATGTATTTAGTATAGACAGATCCAGTACTAGTCTCCAGGTTTTGTCCTTTCCGGGTACTAGAAAGAGTCTGGAGTAAAATCCTTGCCCCTGCTCTTGTTGTGGTACTTGCTGAATGGCCCCCATGTCCATGAGGGCAGTAATTTGTTTTTGTGCCTCTGCCCATTGATTGTGTAGCAGGTCTGGCATACCTTTTGACCTTGGTAGGGTGTGAAAATGGAACCTGTAGCCTTGGGACACTATGTTCAGGACCCATTTGTCTTTGGTAATCATTTGCCAATTTGATGAAAAAAGTGATAGTTTTCCCCCCTAAGGGGGCTGCCAAATGAAAAGTGCTTGGATCTGGTAGAGGAAAGTCATTGGGACTTTTTCCTGTAAGGTTGTGATTTGTCTTCTCCGCTTTTGGAGGTAGGAGCACCCCACTGTTTAGGCCTGTATGAGCCTTGGGGCTGAGATCTGTCTCTGGGACGCCTGTATCTGCCTCTTTGTGGTCTGTCTGCCACTGGAAAGGACCAATTTTTAGAGGGTCAGTTCCTGCTAAACCTGGGTGGCTGTACCTGTAAGAAATCCTTGACTGTCTGCATGGATTTTGCTTTATCCTCCATTTTTTTCCAACACCTCTTCTGCTTTAGTACCAAACAAAGTATCATGCTGTAATGGTGCATCTAATAATTTTGCTTTAACATGATCAGGCAGATTCTGTTCCTTTAACCAGGCATGCCTCCTAATAACAGATCCTGTAACAGTGGCCCTGCAAGAGGCCTCCAGTGAATCATAACCATATTGCAAAGTATGCTTTCCCACTTGTTCAGCTGCATGCAATAAATCCTGCAATTCCTTGTTCTCTGAACATTCAGTATTTGTCAACATTTTCTGTTTAAGCAGTGACATTAAATATTGCTGATATTTAAGCATATGAAACTGACAATTTAAAGCCCTTACAGCCAGGGTAGCAGAAATGTAGACTTTTTCCCCCCATCTGTCTAGAGCCCTAGAATCCCTATCAGAGGGGACAGGGTTTTTTGCAGTGGAAGCTTTAACCCCTTTGGGACCCTGAGATACAGTTTCTGGGTCAGCTGCAGGGTTTTTATATAGGAACCTATGAGAATCCGGGACCCTGTAGTATCTGTCTGGCTTCGCTGGTGCAGGGGTAAAGAGTCAGGGGACAGGCTGGACTCTGAAAATACATCATCTACAATGTCCAGAACAGGTGGAATAGCAAGGGGTCTGTGCTGAGGAAGTAGCAGAAAGTCTCTGAGCCTTTTCTTAGATTCAGAATAATCTTGGCTCTCCCAGTGGAAATGCTCCCTCATGGTATGCAGGGTTTCCCCAAAAGAATAATCCTCAAGAGGAGAGGCTGAAGGGATGGATTCTTCAGCATCAGAATCCTCATAGGGTAGCATGGAGTAATCCTGTCCAGAAGAGGAATCAGAGGAAATGGAAACCTGATCAGAAGAATCATACTCTGTCTCTTGCCTAGGCCTCTTATCAGGAGGGGGATGGGAGCCCCTGATCAAACTAATTAGGTCTTCGGCCATTTTGAGCATCTACTTTTTAGGCATGGAAGTCTGAGAAGGAGAATGCTGTACTTGTTTCTTTGTCTTTAGAACTGCTTTAGTCTTTGAAGCTGAAGATGGCTTAATATATAGTTGTGTAGGTCTGAAGACACCCTCAGAAGCCGATGCCTGCTCAGCAGATCCGGACCCATCTGAGGGAATGATTTCACAGTGTCCAATACCTTGAGTTTCCAGAGGCCCAGTCAGCTCCACGTGGGAGTCGGAAGCTGCCTGTGGCTCTGAGGTAGCGGGCGCCAGGGGCTGCAAAAGCGCCTCACAGAACCGGCGACTGGCCTAGCAGAGGCTATGTCGTCAGTTTTGGACCTCCGATGCCTATCATTTTCCTTGTCCTTGCGTTTTTTGTAAACTCCGGTTGTCGGCTGGTCCGACGGCATTATATAATTAAATCTTCGGCCAAAGTAATGAAATGCAAAATCGAACCGACGCTTGATAGTGCGTTGGTTAAATCTAGCACAAAACCGACAGCTAGCAACGTTGTGATCAGGGTCTAGGCAAGGAATACAGTAAGAGTGAAAATCCTTATGAGGTATTTGCTTCCCACAAGAAATACAATTGTTAACTTTTTCTGACATCGGTCTGGAGCAAGAAAAAAGTTTCCCCAACGGGGTACTTAGCTTTAATGAAGACTTCGGTTCTGAAATTTGGATTCGAAAATCTCAGGAGTCGGCCGACCGACACTTGCGAACTGCTTTTGCTTCGGGCACCATGCGGCAAGAAAGATTGAAGAAAATAGCGTCGGCTGCATCTTTTATACCCCTGGCGCACTGACGTCAGGGAAGAGGCGACAGCAACCAACGCCGGACCTAGAATTTGGAATTCTGGCTGACTGAGGGTAGCCTGCCAGCAGGATAACCCAAGAGTAATGACTGCAACAGTGAAACCCGATGAACATCCCAAGACTCTGGTATTCGGGCCGACTGAGGGCTACCTGCAGGCAGATAACCCAAGTGTGATGACTGCAATAGTAAAACACGAAGAACATCTGGCAGAAATCCATAGACTAAAAAAGTTTACAGTAAGTTGCACAGAACACCTGAGCTCAATTCTCAGCAGGTCCAGCACAGTGGCTCAATCTGCATATACTCTTGTTTTCTTGCTTGATACTTGGTACCTCAAAACTGTATATACTTGCATGGTAGCGAGATGTAGGCAAGTCCAAGGTCAATACACCTCTGAGGCAGAGCAAGAAAGGCATTATACTGCCTGTCAGCGATCATGCTTTCAAAAAGGTGCACTGACTTTGGTGTTTTAAGTAAGATGGCATGGGAAGCAAAACTTCCCACACAAAGTGGTCCAGAAGTTTGTCCCCTGCAAAAAATGTCTGTCACCCTTGCTCATAAACCGAGCAGTCGAAGTACATACACTAAGAGAATACATGCACTCAATCTGCTACTTATAAGTCTTCTAATCAGCCTAGTAGTATGCAAGCTAGGAAGAAATGAGCATTTGTAGCACATTCTTTCTTTATCCTGCAGATGTTTTTACTAAAAATCAGGTAATATGAGAAAATAATCCTAGGAAAACCTATTTCACCCACACAGAAATATTAAGACTACTATTAACAGGCTCTTTAGTAAAAGGTGATATCCTCAAAAATCAGCCAACATCAGTAGCAGTTCTGACTGCAAAACAGGATTTGAAAGGGACGATGGCTACGGAAGACTTAAACTGATGCAGATCTCCTGTACACTAAAATGTTTAAGCCAATGCTCGCTAAGACTAATCAATCTCTGCTATGAGTACAGACTTTTTTTTTTTTTGAGAATACACTTTTAGGTTATAAATGTATTAATGTACTTTTATTATCAACTACCTGTGCACTACATTTCATTAACTCATTTTGTTCTACAGGTTTCAACTCCAACAGATTATCCACAAAATTCAGGACATATTCAATCACTTTTTCCACTTATACTAAAAAAGCACATTTATTTGACCAGTACAAATGCTTTCCTCAAATGACGTGTAATCAAGGTTTTACTGTACTACAGAATATCTTGGAATTAAAACAATAAAAACAAAGGGGGACAACTCTGTATAGACTTGAGTAATTCTTAAAGCTACATGGACCATCAAAATACATAAAAAACACCGAATATATAAGAAAAGTATAGTTTTGTAGGTTAACTTACCATATTTGGTAGATATTAGATCACTGTTACAGGACTCCTTACAAATGTAACTTATCCACTAGGATACCATACATCCGGACAGTTTACAAAGCTCTAGCTCCTTCCCTGAATACTGTACATCTGTTAATATTAGCCAATGTGCTAGCTAGTCTAAGAAAAATAAATTGACTCACAAGAGCTTTCTTGCCCCCTAGATTGGAGTCTGAAGCCTAGAGCTCCAAGTGAAATTCTAGAAAGAGAATATAAGGAAAGAAAAACAAATAGAATATGGGGCCCCATTCTAGCCAGAAAAAGCAACTATCAATGGGTATAGAGGGAGGGTATATGTAACGCAATAATGATAAATCTAAACACCTGGTATTATGTTTATTTACCTACACAATTATGTGTTTTTCAGAAGATCACTGTTGCAGTACTCCTTCCAAATGGGATGAATCCCAAGTAGTGTGCTGGGAGGAAGTAGAAACAGCATCCAGGATGCATACCAGAACAGCTTTGTCAAATCTAATTCTGACTGAAGAAAACATGCAGTTTAATATTTGGTAAATGTGTGGTCAGACAACCAAGTTGCAGCTTCTAATTTGGTCCCATAGTCTTCTCCCTTCAAAAAAGGAAGCAACTGCCCTGATAGAATGCACTTTTACCTGTGCCAGTAGGTCTTTGCCATAACTAGGATAACAGAAGCAAATAGAATAAAAAAGCCATCTAAAATAGTGTTTAGACATCGTCTGTCCCTTTTTTCTTACTTTTTTTTTGTTCTATCTGAATATAGTCCGAGTTGCCTATGAACATCCAACCAGTGAAAATTTCTTCAGCCCTTATTTTGGGGCCTAGAGTCAAAAGAAGGGAGCTGAATTCTTTGGTTATTTGTAAATCTGCCATAAATGAGGGGTTGGTTCTGGGCTCACCCCCTCATTCAAAGACTGCTTTATTTAGATTTTCCACGACATACTAGGCAGAAAAAGCTGAAAGATGTACCTTTAAGTACAGATTCCCAAGTAAGATTCAAGTAATTAATACAGGTAAACCAGCGCCGAGAATGCTCCTGCTTGAAATGGGTCCTGTCCTTTGTTTTGGCACCACACAGAAAATCTTCTGTTTAGATAAACAAGACTGCCTAGTAACAGATTTTCTTGACTCTAATAAAGGTGTCTAAAGGGAATCAAAAACCTGTACTCCAAACTGTCTGATCTGGTTAAATCAGTGATCCTTTGTATTGTGTAAACACGTCCATTCTGCCTGGTAATTTCTGATTATTGCTCTTGGACAGTTGCATTAGAAGGGAAAAACAGTGTTATATAAACCAAAAGGGGGTCACCAACATCATCTTTAGAAAGCCATTCCTTATCTTCTGTAAAACCCTGGAAAACAAGAGGGGGAGAGGCATAGGGTCATAGGTTCACAGGTAAGTACTCGGCTATCTGCCCAAGGACATTTATAAAGCCTACCCAGAGTGTGTTGGCTTTCGCCACCCCCTTAGATTAGTTCCCTGCGCCTCTGTCCAGCAGTGCCACTGCAGTGATCCCTGGGGTAAATTTTCTGTTTCCCATCCACCTGTCAAGGTTTCTCTTGAAGAATGCTAGTGAGGGGCTCTGCCTGATGTATACTGGAATCTTGTTCCAAAGCATGGAGAGTCTCTGGGTCAGGAATCTATCCCTCCAGCATGTCCTGTTTATCACTGTGGTAATGTTTATATCCCTAGAGCGTGTGGCTCCCAGGGATTTCTTTTTTTTTTTAGGTGGAGCATATCCATCAATTCTGGGTTGGATGTGGCCTTGTATGTCAAGCAGAGATCACCTCTGAGTAAGCGGTTTTTAACAGAGTACAGCTGGAGTTTCTTTAGTTGGGCTGCATAGGTCATCTGTTTGAGGCCAGTAATCCTCTTGATGAGGTACTTTTGTGGTCTTTCTAGCTGTTGTAGATGTCTTGTAAGGTACATCCTAAATGGGGCGTTATATTCTATAATGGGTCTAATAAGTGATGAGTAGAGAGGCACAATAACCTCCTTTGTTCTGGATGAGAACCCTTTTGAGATTAGTTGGGCCACGTAGAAGAATTTTCTAACCACCTTGGCAATATGATTATAAAAGGAGAGATTGCTATCTACTTGGGTCCCCAGATCCCTGATTACATTTTCTGTATTTAGGGGACTACCACCTATGTGGTAGATCGTGGGTACTTTATTTTTTCAAAAGGGAATGACTATGCACTTTTTGGCATTCAGCTTGAGGCCACGATTTTGACACCAGGTATCCGTCTCAGTGAGACCCTTCTGGAGGGTGTCTGTATCAGCCAGAGAATCAATTATGGCCCCCAGTTTGCAGTCGTCTGCGAACTTGGTTAGCCAAAGTCCTCCTCTGCTTGCCTACACCTCTGAGAAGTATATACCGAACAGGAGGGGTCCTAGGACTGAGCCCTGGGGGACGCCACTTGTAACCGGTTAAGAGTTGGACCAAGAGTCTGCAACTCACACCGTGTGGGTTCTGTCCGTGAGCCAATTTGCAACCCATCTCATGACGTAGGGGTTAATGTTCAGGTTGGTGAGTTTGTCTGTAATACTAGAATGGGGAATGGTGTTGAAAGCCTTTGTGAGGTCTAGGTAGGCTGTGTGGACCTCCTTACCCTCATCTAATGCCTTGGTAACCGTCTCAAAGAAGTCCACCAGGTTTAGGAGGCATGATCTGCCCTTAACAAAGCCAAACTGGGTGGGGTCCAAAGTTTGAAGGTTCCCAATGTCTCTGTTAATGAGTTACATGAGAATACAGCTACATCTTTGCCCAGTGAACTGAAAATGCATCAGCCTTCCAGGTTTCTTGGCAAAGAGCCCTTGAGCAGAATTGTTTTAGTTGTCTGTTGTGTGTAGAGGCAAAATGATCTACTTGAAGGATTCCCCACTGGTGGACTATTTGCAAGAACTCCAGTGTAGCATCCACTCATGAGGATATGTCCTGGATATACTCGAGTTGTTTGCCACTGTAGTCTGCACTGAAAGAATGTATGCTCTCCAGATGAATAGACTGTGTTGAGCAGCTAGATCCCAAGCTAATTCAGACAAGTCTGCAAAGGGGATAAAGTCGGCATTCTGACTTTTGGAACATGTTTATTTACGTACCATATGACACTGGTGTTGTGTTATCACCACTTGCTAAGTGCCTCAACCAAAGTTGATTTATAGCTTTCAGGGCATTGACCAGAGCCATCATCTCTTTGAAACTGATAAACTGCATCACTGTTGTGACCCTCACAAACTCCCATGTACTTAGATGCTTGGGAGGGGGGGTGCCCAAGTAAAGTTTGAACCATCCATGGCAAAGCTCTGACAAGGGACTGGAGTGATGAAAGGAGCTCCCACTTTGGGAACAACTTGTTTGACCCACCAAAGCAATTTACCTGTTACAACACACAAGACTGGTATTCTTGGAGATGAAAGGAGTGCCAGGTGAATGCTGACTTGACATACTACTGTATTTTCCTCATGGAGAGCCTGGCAAGAGAAGTCATGAGAACGGAAGAGTTTACGCGTCTTAGGGCTCTAAGAAATTCCCTTGTTCAAGTCATCTATAGTTTTGACAACTTTAGGAAGTAATGTTGACAAGACTGTTCTTTGTCTAGTGAAAGGAAGACAGTCACCAGACAGGTATCTAGGACACCCCAGGAAAAACACTAATTAAGCTGTTAAAACAGATGTTGTTTTGAGATTTAGAGTGAATCACTGAAGATGAAGATTATTACTGTTAAAATTTTCTGTCCTGACGCAGCCTGAATTAGACAATCATCTAGGTAAGAAAAATATTCCTTGGACCTTGCAGTGGGTCATTACTGTGGAAAGGCATTTTGTGAAGACTCAGAGTGGTAGAAAGTCCATAGTAAGCATAACATAATCCCAAAGCAAAGAAACTTAAAAAAAAAAAAAAAAAAAAAAACAGTGGTACCCGAGAATGGGAATGGAAAGGTAAAAAAGAAGCGGAGCTAGGGTTTAAAGAGTCGTCATTCTGAATTTTGGAACATGCATCAAGGTGTTTAATCTAGACAGGTCTAGACTGGATCTCCAAATGCTTTCATTTCTGGAAGCCAGAAAAAGTCTTGTATAAAATGCAGTTGCACAAGTTGTACTTACCTGTAACAGTAAATGTTTAAATTCCTCAGTCTCTTGGTGGCAGTTTGGGTTATTTGCCAAGGTAACCCAGTACTAGCCAGCTTTCAAAAGCTCAGACTCCCCACCCTGTCTCTCCCTGTGTAGCAAATTGGTTGCGCATATCTCGAGAGGGAAGTCCTCAGGTGTCACAAGTATGCGAGTGTTCAGGCTTTTCAGCTTCAACAGAGGAGGACACAAAAGTAGCTGAAGTCAGAATCATCTAGCAAGAGTAAATTTGCAGCTAATCACAATATCAAATAAAAGCCAAATCCAGCAGTAACAACCCAATTAAAGAGGTTGAAAGCCACTTCAACAATAAATAATTTGGGGGATGGTGTGTGGGTGTTATCACGGAGTCAGTGAAGAATTAGAAAGTACAGTTACGTACACTTACCATAAATGTAGATGTTTGAGTGTATTCACTGTTGCAGTCATCACATCTGGATTATTCCTGCCTGGGTAGCCCTCAGTCAGCCCGAATACCAGAGGCTTAGTATTTCTGCATTGGTTGCTGTCGCTCCAGAAAGTACAGTTTTGTACCTACCATAAATGTAGATGTTCGAGTGCTAATACAGCTGCAGTCATAATAGATGGGTTCTCCTGCCGTCAGGCGGGTCCTCGGTCGGCCGAATTCCAAAGTCTAGGTCCGGCGTCGGTTGTCGTCGCTTCTTCCCTGACGTCAGTGCAACAGGGGTATAAAAGAACCAGCCAACGCCATTTTCTTCAGTTTTTCTTGCCCCAGATGTCAGGTGCCCCCAGAATGAAGGCAATACATAAATTTGTGTAATAAAGCAATGCCATATAATCAAAATACAGTAGTGCAAGCAAATACATCAAGAATGAATACCCCAATCAGGTTGCATGAGGAGATGTTAGCCACTAGGCCTGTCCCAAGAGGGGAAGGAGGGAGGGAAACCTGGACTGCAGCTGTATTAGCACTCGAACATCTACATTTATGGTAGGTACAAAACTGTACTATGTTCATCGTGCATACAGCTGCAGTCATAACAGATGGGTAGAATCCCAAAGCTAAGAAAGGGGTGGTAGGAACTAGGTGGAACTAGGAGGAGCCAGAATGCCCTGCAATACTGCAGTGGCAAAGCCCGCTCTAGATTTGGAGTATAGTGGAAGGTGGTAGTGTTTGGAGAAGGTATGCACAGAACTCCGCTGCTTCCAAAATATCTTTGATAGGAACTCCTCTGAGAAAAGCTGCAGAGGTAGCCGTGGCCCTTGTGGAGTGAGATCTGATGCCTGTAGGTACAGTTTTGCCATGAAAAGAATAGCAAAAGCGTATGCAGTGGGCTATCCATTTTGAGATTGTCTGTTTGGAAATTGGCTTTCCTTGAGCTCCTATAGCATAGGACACAAAGAGCTGTTCTGATTTTCTGAAAGGCTTTGTTCTCTCCAAATAATAACGCAGTTGTCTGTGGATGTCCAAGGAATGTAGTAATCTCTCCCCTTTGTTTTGAGGATTAGGATAAACATTAGGTAAGTGTATAGCCTGATTCAAAGCTACCCTGGATACCACTTTTGGCATAAAGGACGGGTTGGTTCGTAAGGAAACTCTGTCCTGATGGAAGATGATAAAAGGCTGCACAGCCATGAGAGCTTGTAGTTCTGATACCCTACGAGCTGAGGTAATAGCCAGAAGGAAAGCTGTTTTCCAGGACAAATATTGCAAATCTGATGAGGCAGCTGGCTCGAAAGGAGGCAAGGTCAATTTTTCTAGAATGAAATTGAGATCCCAAGCAGGTATTGGTCGTTTTCTTGGGGGTTTTAGATTCTTAGCCCCTCTGAGGAACTGTCTTAAGAGGGGGTGAGAGAATAAGGGTGGATCAGTGTTGTATTCTGCAGAAATGGCTGAGGCATGGATTTTGATGGAGGAGAATGAAAGTCCACTGCTTAGCAGCTCAGCTAGATACTGTAATATCTGAGGTAAGTTCAGTTTTCCAGGATCCTGGCCCTTTTTCTCATTCCAGACACAAAACCGTTTCCATTTTGCTGTGTAAGCTTTTCTAGTAGACGGCCTTCTGGCCTCCAAAATGACATCCTGCACCTCCTTGGAGAGTAGGGTCTGTTGTGATGCTAAGGAATCTTCCATGCGGCTAGATTGAGTGTTTTTAGCTGACTGTGAAGAGTTTTGAAGCTGTGCTGAGTCAGGAGAAGAGGCATTAGAGGCAGGGTCCATGGTGGGGAATGTGTCAGGCTTCTCAGGAGTGGGTACCAGTGTTGTCTTGGCCAGTCTGGAGCAATGAGAATCATCTTTGGTCTGTCTGCTCTGGTTTTTAATAGAACTTTGGGCAGCAGAGGAAGAGGTGGGAAGGCATAAACTGTCATTGATGTCCAACTGAAGGAGAGAGGGTCCACTCTCCAGGCCTTTGGATGAAAAATCCTTGAGCAGAATTTTGTCAATTGGTGATTTTTGTGGGAGGCAAAGAGATCTATGTCTGGCCTTCCCCATGCTTGAATTATCTCTGTAAAAACTTGAGGATGCAACTTCCATTCGTGTGGATCTGTCATATTTCTGCTTAGGTTGTCTGCCAGCGTGTTTTCCTTGCCTGGCAAGTACTGTGCTTGTAGTTCGATTTGTAAGTCCAGGGCCATGTTCCAAAGTGACATGGCCAGTCTTCATAGGGGGTAAGAATGGGTTCCTCCGTTTGTTTATGTACCACATTACTGTGGTGTTGTCCGTTCTCATCAATAGTTGACCTGGTTGCAGAAGGTCTTTGAAAGCTATAATAGCATTTATTACTGCTAGCATCTCCTTCTGATTGATGTGAAGGTGCTTTTCTTTTTGGGACCATTTGCCCTGAATGCACCGATCTGTCATGTGCGCCCCCCAGGCGTAGTCCGAGGCGTCTGTTGTGATGACTTGATTTGCTTGAGGCTTGTTGAATGGGAGACCTGTGTTTGTTTGGCAAGCTTGAGCCCACCACAGAAATTCATTTTGAAGACATGGAATTAGTGGTATTATTGTTTCCAAGCTGTGGCTGTGTTGAGACCATAGGTTTTTCAGGTAACATTGAAGTTTCCTCATATGCAGCTTTGCACATGGGATTAGTAAGATGCAAGATGCCATGAATCCCAGAGCCTGCAGGATTTTCCTTGCAGTCAGCCTGGTGCAATTTGCTAGTGTTCTGAAGTATTGAGATAGTTGCCCCTGCTTCTCTGGCGTGAGGTAGGCCATCTGGGTGTTTGTGTCCAAGTTGGCACCCAGGAAAATTATTTTCCGAGAGGGTATTAGCCTTGATTTCTTTTTGTTGACTGTGTATCCCAGAGAATTCAACAACATTATTACACAAGCCAGATGTTTCAGAAGAATGTGCTTGCTATCTGCTTGGATCAGGCAGTCGTCCAAATAGGGGTATATTTGTATCCCTTGAAGTCTGCAGTAGGCAATTACTGATGCCAGGCATTTCGTGAATACTCTGGGCGCAGTAGATAAGCCAAAGGGCAATGCAGAGAATTGATAATGGGTTGAACCTGCAAGAAATCTGAGGTATCTTCTGCAATTTTGTCTGATTGGGACATGCAGGTATGCCTCCTTGAGGTCCAATGTTACCAGCCAAGACTCCTTGCCCAGCATGGGAAGAAGCTGCTGTAGAGTGAGCATCTTGAATTTTGGTGCAGTAGAAATGTGTTTAGGATGGATAAGTCCAAAATAGGTCTCCAATCTTTTCCCTTCCTTGATACCAGGAATAGTCTGGAATAAAAACCTTGACCTTGTTCGTGCGTAGGTACCTCTTGAATAGCTTTCATGTCTAAGAGATCTGAAATTTGTCTTTGTGCCTCTGCCCTTTGATTGTGTGGCAGGTTTGGCATGCCTCTCATTTTTGGAAGGGTGTGAAAATGGAATCTGTAGCCTCTGTTTATAATGTCCAGGATCCATTTGCCTTTTGTGACAATATGCCAATTTTTTGAAAATAATGCCAGTTTTCCGCCTAAGGGTGCTGCCATTTGAGTCTTGCTTGGCATGCAAAGGGGAAGTCATTGGGCTTGCTTTCTGAATGGTTGCAGTTATCCTCACCACCTCTTTGTGTAGGAGCTTGCCATTGTCTGCCTCTAAACGATCCTTGGGATTGCCCTCTGCCCCTCGGGCGCCTGTATCTACCTCTTTGGGGTCTGTCCGTGGCTGGAAAGGAACAATTTTTGGAAGGCCAATTTCTACTGAAACGTGGGGGCTGTACCTGTAGAAAATCTTTCACTGTTTGCATTGATTTAGCCTTTTCCTCCATTTTCCTTAAAACCTCCTCAGCATTAGCACCAAATAATACATCCTTTTGTAGAGGGGCATCTAGTAATTTAGCTTTGACATGATCTGGTAAGGTTTGTTCCTTGAGCCAGGCATGTCTACGTATGACTGATCCTGTAACAGCAGCTCTACATGAGGCCTCTAGAGCATCAAAACCACATTGTAAGGTATGTTTACCCACTTGTTCTGCACTGTGCATCAAATCCTGCAACTCCTACAAGTCTGGTTGTTCAGGTTGTGACATTTTACTTCTCAATTGTGATAACAAAAACTGTTGGTACTTTAGCATATGGAACTGACAGTTTAATGCCCTCATGGTTAAGGTGGCCGAGGTATATACCTTTTTTCCCCACCTTTCTAAGGACCTGGAATCTCTCTCGGAAGGTAATGGGTTTTTAGCAGTGGAGGCCTTAATTTCCTTGGGACCCTGTGATATGGTTTCTGGGTCAGCAGCATGGCTTTTGTATAGAAATTGGTGTGAGTCAGGGACCCTGTAATACCTGTTAGGCTTGACTGGGGCTGGAGGTAGAGAATCTGGGTTAAGGCAGGCCTCCGAGTACACATCATCTAGTATGTCTAAGACAGGAGGTATAGCCAGAGGCCTGTGCTGAGGTAGCAAGAGAAATTCCCTAAGCCTTTTCTTGGAATCTGAGTAATCTTGGCCTTCCCAGTGGAAGTGTTCCCTTAAGGTATGCAAAGTTTCCCCAAATGAGTAATCCTCTGGGGGGGATACAGATGGAATGGACTCCTCTGCATCGGAGTCTTCAAAAGGGGAGAAAGAATGTTCCTGTTCATCAGAGTGCTCTGATATAATGGAGCCCTGATCAGAGGAGGGGGATTCTTCCTCCACTCTGGGCCTTTTGTCTGGGGGGGGGGGGGGGTTGAGAACCCCTGATAAGAGTAATTAAATCCTCAGCCATTTTAAGCATCTGTTTTTTAGGCATGGGGCCTGGAGATGGGCCCTGTGTAGCTGGCCTCTTAGAATGCATGGCTGCTTTAGACTTGGTGAAAGCCTTGATGGAAAAAGAAGAGGAAGGTCTGAAGACACCTTGAGAGGAGGTAGACCTGTCCACAGTTTGAGATTCACCTCCAAGAGTGGCTTCGGTATCTGTAGTCGGGGTGTGGGCCGAGGAGCCTGCGACCTCGGGCACAGGAGACACCGCCAATGAAGTGTCGTCGGTAGTCAGGGGTTGCATAGGCGCCTCGCTGAGAACCGGACCACGTGTAGTCGGCTTTGGCGTGGTGTCGGTAGAGGCATCGGACCTCATGTGTCGGTCCTTATCTTTGCGCTTTTTAGACAAAACTGGAGTCGGGGTATCCGACGACATAATATAGTTAACTGTTTTGCCAAAATAATGCTGGGCGAACTCTGCCCGACGCTTAATGGTGCGCTTGTTGAATGTAGCACAAAAACGACAGACCGAGACGTCGTGGTTTGGGCCTAAACAAGGAATACAGAGGGAATGGAAATCCTTATGCGACATTTGCTTCCCACATGAAATACAATTATTAACTTTGTCTGACATCGGTCTGAGGCAAGAAAAGTTTCCCCAACGGGGTACTTAGTTTTCAAGAAGACTTCGGTTGCAAAATTTTCGTAATTTCAGGAGCTGGCCGACCGGCATTTGCAAACTGCTTCTGCTTCAGGCACCTCGCGGAAGAAAGACTGAAGAAAATGGCGTCGGCTGGTTCTTTTATACCCCTGTCGCACTGACGTCAGGGAAGAAGCGACAACAACCGACGCCGGACCTAGACTTTGGAATTCAGCCGACCGAGGACCCGCCTGACGGCAGGAGAACCCATCTGTTATGACTGCAGCTGTATGCACGATGAACATCTGACGAATCAGGCAGCCGACGCCATTACATCAGTTTTTCTTGCACTGTCAGGAGCCCCCAATACGGAGCTAGGTAATGGTGGAAGAACAACACCAGTAGAAAGTAAATATCAAACATTCCTTGTAAGGAGAGAGAGAGAGAGAGTGTGAGAGAGAGAGAGAGAGAGACAAGGGGGATGGAGGGAGGGAAAATAGGACTGCAACAGTGAATACACGAACATCTACATTTATGGTAAGTGTACACAACTGTACTAATGTTCTTCATGTTTCACTGTTGCAGTCATCACATTTGGGTTGATTCCCAAAGATGAAAAAAAGGGTGGAGGCAGTCAAGAAGACAGGGGGCTGGCTAAGATGCCCTGCAAGACTGTGGCGGCAAAGCCTGCCCTGGATTTGGAGAAGATAGGCAGGTGGTAATGCTTGGTGAAGGTATGAACAGATGTCCATGTTGCAGCCTCCAGGATGTCCCTGGTGGGGACCGCTCTGAGAAAAACTGCAGAGGTGGAGGTTACTCTAGTGGAATGTGTCCTGATCCCCTTAGGGGGAGGTTTCCCATGCTGTTTGTAGCAGAAATGGATGCAGTGTGCTATACATTTGGAAATTGTTTGTCTGGATATGGCCTTGCCCTCTACTCCTGCAGTGAAGCTGGCTAGCAATTGATCAGTTTTTCTAAAAGATTTAGTCCTGTCTAGGGAGAATCTGAACTGTCTGTGCACATCTAGAGAATGCAGAATCCTTTTCCCCCTTGTTTTGTGGGTTAGCGAAAAAGGTGGGCAAATGAATGGATTGGTTGAGAGCCACACAGGACACCACTTTTGGCATGAAGGATGAGTAAGTCCTGAGGGAGACCCTGTCAGCATGGAAAATGATGAAGGGCTCTATAGCCATAAGTGCTTGTAGCTCTGATACTCTTCTAGTTGAAGTGATGGCCAGAAGCAAGGTTGTCTTCCAAGAGAGAAATTTTAACTCTGCTGAAGCTGCAGGTTCAAAAGTGGGTCAGCGTGAGCTTTTCCAACACAAAGTTTAGGTCCCAAGCTGGGGTAGGAGCTCTTCTGGGTGGCCTCAAGTTGTTAGCCCCTCTTAGGAACTGTTTGATGAGAGGCTGTGAGAAAAGAGGTGGCTCTGTGCTGAAAAGAGCAGTGATGGCAGAGGCATGAATTTTAACAGAAGAGAAGGATAGACCCCTGTGTAGTAGGTCTGCCAGGTAATTCAGGATGAGAAGCAGGGAGGGCTGTGCCATTCTGGCTCCCTTAGCCTGGATCCCGGTGAAAAACCTTTTCCACTTGTCAGCATAAGATTTTCTAGTGCTGGGGCATCTGGTCTCATGTATAACATCTAGAACTTGTTTACTTAGACTGGCAGCTTGAGGAGAGGTCAGGGAATAAGCCAGGCTGCCAGACTGAGTGTCTGCAATTGGGGATACATGAATTCTCCATTCCTCTGGGTCAGGAGTCTTAGGATCTGAGGTAGGTGCCATGGTGGCAGGGGTGACAGGCTGCGCAGCAGTGGGTACCAGTGCTGGCATGGCCAGTCTGGAGCAATCAGGATTGCCCTCATTTTTTTCCTCCCTTATTTTGAGCAGCACCCCTGAAATGAGTGGTAGAGGGGGAAATGCATAGACAGAGAAATCTACCCACTGGAAAGATAGAGCATCCACTTTCCAGGCCTTACTGTGAGGTTCCCTGGTACAGAATTTGCTGAGCTGATTATTAGAGTGGGAGGCAAAGAGATCGACCTTCGGGGTGCCCCATTTCTGGGTTACAAGGGTGAAGGTTCTTTGGTCTAGCTGCCAGTCGTGTGGGTCAAGCAGATTTCTGCTTAAGTTGTCTGCCAGAGAGTTTAGAGAGCCTGACAGGAATTGTGCTAACAGGTGTAGTTGCATGGCTGAGGCAGTGTCCCAAAGGGTCATGGGCGAGCATGCACAGAGGATACGAGTTAGTCCCTCCCTGCTTGTTGATATACCACATCACTGTGGTGTCTGTTTTGATCAGTAGAGGCCCCGGGGATAGTAAGGGTCTGAAAACTGTCAGGGCGTGCTGAACAGCTAACATCTCTTTTTGGTTGATGTGCAGATGTATTTGATTTGGGCTCCATGGGCCCTGAATGCACCTGCAGTCCAGGTGTGCACCCCGGGCATAGTCTAATGGGTCTGTGGTGAGGGTCTGGGCGGCATGGGATTTTGAAAAGGGGAGTCCCTTGTTGTGGTAGCATGCTGCTGCCCACCAAAGAAAATATTTCCTTAGTCAAGGTATCATTGGTATAAGAGTTTCCAGGTCCTGAGAGTGCGGACACCAAAGGCTTTTTAGGTACCACTGTAGTTTCCTCATATGCAGTCTGGCAAATAGAATGAGCAGAATGCAAGAAGCCATGAACCCTAGAGCTTGCAGGATTTTTCTTGTGGATAACTGGGTCCTGGTGGCTAGCTGAGAGAAGTAGGCTGTCAGGTAGGCTTGTTTTTCTGGAGTAAGGAATGCCATCTGGGATGCTGTGCCCAGGCTTGCTCCCAGGAATACAATTTTTTGTGTGGGAACTAGTTTGGTTTTCTTTTCGTTGATAGTATACCCCAGGGAGGTCTGTAGGTCCTTTACAAAGGTCAGGTGCTTTAGCAGCTTTTCCTGACTGTCTGCCTGAATCAGGCAGTCATCTAAGTATGGGCAAATCTGAATATTTCTTTGTCTGCGAAGTGCAATGGCGGGAGCCAGACATTTTGAGAAAACTCTGGCAGCAGTGGATAAGCCAAAGGGAAGCGCAGAGAACTGAAAGTGCAGTGATCCTGCCCTGAAACATAGGTATTCCCTGCATGATTCCCCAATTGGGATGTGTAGGTAGGCCTCTTTTAGGTCTAGGTCTGGCTAACCAAGCATCCTTGGAGAGAAGAGGTAGAAGCTGCTGGAGGAAGAGAATTTTGGATTTTGGTATCACCAGAAAGGTGCTTAGAATGGATAGATCGAGGATGGGATGCCAGGTGCCCTCTTTTCTGGGTACCAGGAAGAGTCTGGAATAGAAACCTTGGCCTATCTGTTCTGCAGGAATGTGCTCTATTGCCCTCATAGAGAGAGCAGGGAAAGAACTTGCTTTTTGGCCTCTGCCCACTGATTTGGGGGAAGATCTGGGAACCCTTTTGGGGTTGGTAGAGTATGGAAATAAAATTTGTATCCCTGGGACACTATGTTGAGTACCCAGCGGTCGTTGGTAATGGTGGCCCAGTTGCTTGCGTGGAAGGAGAGTTTTCCTCCTAGGGGCAAGAGCAGGTGGGCAGAGGGAGCGGTGGAAATGTAAAGCCATTGTGAGCTCTTACCATAAACGGGTGGCTTTGCACTCCCTAGTTTTCAAGAGGAGGAACTCCATTGCTTAAATCTCTGCATTAACTGGGGTTGCTGTCTGGGGGGCCTGCTTCACCTGGGTCTGGGCTGAGCTGACCTAGAGGGGGCAGGAAAGTACCAGTGTTTGGAGGGGCAATGCCTACTGAACCTTGGTGGCTGGACCTGTTGGAAGTCTTTAACTGTCTGCATAGATTTAACTTTTTCTTCCATCTTTTTTAAGACCTCTTCTGCCTTGGCGCCAAATAAGCTGTCTTTGTGCAAGGGTGCATCCAATAATTTGGATTTCACATGGTCTGGCAAGGTCTGTTCCTTAAGCCAAGCATGCCTTCTAAGGACAGAACCAGTGACTGCTGCCCTACAAGATGCTTTTAGGGCGTCAAAACCACATTGTAAGATGTGCTTAGTTACTTGACTTGCAGAATGCATTAACTCTTGTAACTCTCTATTTTCTGCACAAGCAGGAAAAGAAGATATTTGTTTGAGAGTTCCGTAGTATGTTGCTATTTCAGCATATGGAACTGACAATTTAATGTTCTAATAGTAAGAGAAGCAGAGCTGCATACTTTTATACCCAATCTGTCTAATGCTCGGGAATCCATATCTGAGGGGGTGGGATTCTTAGCTGAAGTTGCTTTGATTCCTTTAGGTCCTTGAGAGATATCCTCTGGGTCAGCAGTAGGATTTTTGAAAAGAAATTTGAGAGAGTCAAGGACTCTATAATACCGGTCAGGTTTCCTGGGAGCAAGAGGGAGGGTGTCAGGGGTCAGACTGGATTCCATAAAAACATCATCCACAACATCCAGGACTGTAGGAATGGCCAGAGATCTGTGCTGTGGAAGATCCAAGAACTCCCTGAATCTCTTTTTTGACTGAGGATAGTCCTGACATTCCTATTGGAAATGCTCCCTTAAAGTATGTAGGGTTTCCCCAAAGGAAAAATCCATGGGTGGAGAGGCTGAAGGGATGAATTCCTCTGCATAAGAATCCTCATAAGCAGAGAGGGGTTGCATTTCTTCATATTCAGATGCATCATAGTCATCGGACTCATGTTCAGATAAAAATACAGGTACCAAGTCTCTTTCTTTTAGAAGGGGTAGCTTGGCTTCCGCTGATGAGCATTATAAGGTCTTCTGCCATTTTAAGCAATTGGGAATGAGGCAAGGAAGCAAGTACCTGAGCTTGGGTCGTCGTTTTTTTGGGTGTGGTTCGTACCCTGGGCCTTAGAAACTCTGTTGTTTTCGAAAGAACTGAAGACGCGAAAGAAGTCAGTCTGTGTGGAGTATCGGTAGGGCAAAGTACTTCCTCGGAAGCCATGCCTGCTCAGCAGCTCTGGACCGATCCAAGGTAGAGACATCAGCAAGATCCTTAGTCGAAGAAGAGTCTCGCGGTATACCGGACTCCGAAAGGGTCTTGGTAGCAGCCAGTGAATCCACAGAAGTGGGCATCAGGGGCTGCGAATGCGCTTCACTGAGGACTGGAGAACTGATGACTAGCTTAACGGAAGCACCATCGGCAGTTTTGGACCTGTGCGGTCCGTCTCTGTCTTTTTCCTTACGTTTTTCCAGAAGATCAGTTTTCGGATGGCTTACTGAAGCCATATTGGAATTCGAGGACTGAGAACGAAAACATCTAGCTACAATAAGGGCTCAATGACGTATAGTTCTGGCACTGAACGAAGCACAAAAGCGTCAGCGGGGGACGTCGAGGTCTGGGTCTAAACAGGTGATGCAATATGAGTGAAAGTCTCGGTGTGGTATTTGCTTTCCACAGGTGAGACAATTGCTAACTTTTTCTGACATCGGTTAGAGCAAGAAAACAGAATCCCCAACAAGGTACTTAGCTTTAGGAGACTTCAACTTCTATTCAGAAATGAAAAACTCCGGTAGCGGCCGACTGGCACTCGTGTGAACTGCTTCTGCTTCGGGCTCCTCGGCAAGAAAGACTGATGTAATGGCGTCGGCTGCCAAATTTTATACCACTGACGACTTGACGACAGTCCTAGAGCGACAGCAACCAAAGCAGAAATACTAAGCCTCTGGTAATCGGGCCGACTGAGGGCTACCCCTGGCACGGATAACCCAAATGTGATGACTGCAACAGTGAAACCCGAAGAACATCATCTCCTCTTACAGTTACTCAGGACTTGCACAACTGTATTATGTCAGCAAGGAACCCCTAGGGAATGGTCCTAGCAAAGCCTGCTCTGGACCTTGAAAAGGAATCCAGTTTGTAGTGCTTTGTGAAGGTATGAACAAAAGCCCATGTTGCTGCCTCTAGAATGTTTTTGTAGTCCACTCCCTCTCAATATGCCATCAAAGAAAATAAGGCCCTAGCGCAGGGTTAGCCTTAAGTTTGCATGGAAGAGATTTACTATGGTGGGAGTAACAGAAAACAAATCTCCATGGGCATACAAGCGGTGATGCCCTCAAGATGCACTTTAACAGAAGCATATGACAAGCCATCTCTAAGTGGCTCACCAGAGGGGTCAAAACTCTTTCGGTACCTCTGTTACTAGCTAGGCCCCACCTAGAAAACTTCCCCCACTTTAAGATTTTCTAGTTGCAAGTTTTTTTGCCTCCTTAAATAACTGCTACACATCTTCATGAAACAACTTAAGATATCAAAATACAGTAAATCATTCTGGCTGTCACTTGCAATTGCTCTAAGCTTTGGTGTTTCATTTGCCCTGATGCTGTGAGAGCAGATCCAGTTTGTGAGGAAGACTGTGGTAACTGCCCTTGGCCAATTCCATTACAAGGGAGAACCAACTTTGCCTGAGCCAAAAGGGGGTTACCACAACGATCTTTGGTGATTCTTTATGAATCTTAAGTATAACCTTGGGAATCAACAGAAAGGATGGACATACATACTGAAACTTTTCCAACCACTGGAATAATACATCTGTCTTCCAAGCATGTCTGCAAGGATGCCATCAAAATTTTTTTTTTCAGTTGTCTGTTCGGAAAGGAGGCACATAGATCCATTTCAGATGTCCCCCACCTCTGGATCAAGTCCTGGAAAACTTCTGCATGGAATTTCCACTCATGAGGGTCTATATCCAGAACATGCTTAGTCTGGATGCCTCTGTGTTTTGCTCTATCCCAATGCATGAGACCTGAAGAGTCAGATAACGCTGTAGAGCCACAGCTCCCAGGCCATCACTGCCAACCGGCAAACAGGGTATGATCTTGTACCTCCTGTTTGTTCAGGTACTACATCATGGCAGTGTTGTCTGTGACCATTAGAAAAGGACCCGGAGTCCATAAGTGGTGAAGAACTTTTAAGGCATAC
Source organism: Protopterus annectens (assembly GCF_019279795.1). Classification (NCBI taxonomy): domain Eukaryota; kingdom Metazoa; phylum Chordata; order Ceratodontiformes; family Protopteridae; genus Protopterus; species Protopterus annectens. The sequence goes on from NC_056746.1 coordinate 392,290,629, forward strand.
ATCACTGTCAACACTTACGTTTATGAGGTTTGGTGTATCATGAGGACCCCACAAGCCTTACAATTGAACTCCCATGAACACTGCAGTCAGTCTGGATAGACTGGACAGGGATCTGAAAAGAGAAAGGGAGTCCTGTATTCAGAGACAGCTGATCCCTCCAAAACTGTAGTTCTTGTTTCACAAATCCCAGTACCAATACCTGGACATCCAAGAGATGAAGGTGCTGGGTTCAAGAATTCCCCAAGTACCACTGAATTTTTCTCGTGTAGTTTGGCTACTGGAATCATGAGAATCATTGATGCCAAGAAGCCTACAATATTGAAGTATCTTGCGGAGACCACATCTAGAAAAGAAAAATTCAAGAAAATGCCCTAATAAATTAGAACTTTGTCTTCTGGCAGGAAGGCCATCCTTTTTACTGTGTCTAACACCCAAGGAAAACAAATTTGCTGGCAGGGTGTGAAGAAGGACTTTTGAAGGCTTAATTTGAAGCCCAGGTGGGAAAGGAGAGATGTGACCTTGTCTAAGGACTCCAAGCACCTGGATTCAGAATGTGCACAAATCAACAAGTCGTCTACATAAGGAAAAAGATGGATGCTTAGGGTTCTGCAACAGGCATCCACTCAGGCCAGACACTTTGTAAAATTACAAGGTTCAGGAGACAGCACCAAGGGTAATGCAGAAAACTGAGAATATAAGCCAGACAAAGGAAAAATCAGAAACTTCCTAAAAATGGGAGCAATCGGAATATGATGACAGGCGTCCTGAAAATCTACAGTCACCATGAAACAGTGGCTTGGAAACAATGCTAGGACTGACTGTAAGGTGAGCATTTTTAATTGTGTTACTTTTTCAAAGGTGTTTAGAAAGAACAAATCTAGGACGGGTATCTAGTAGTACTCCTTTTGGTACCAAAAAGAGTCTGGAATAACATTCTTTACCTTGTATCTCAGGCACTGGTTCTATGACCCCTGGAGAAAACAGCTCTGTCTGGTCTAGTGGATGTTAGAAACTCCTCCCTCTTTCAGGATAATTCCCCATCCACTTCTAAGTGTATCCACTGTGAATTAATCAAGAATGCATTTGTCTTGAGACTACGTGCAGCCAGCCTGCAGGGTTGAGAGACAGCCTGGTGGAAAGGAGGAAGACAAGGAAGAGCAAGGGGGGGGGTTGCTCTGTGACTCACCATAGTCATTCCTTTGCAGGGGAACAAACACCTCATTTGGTCATGAATTATCCTCCTGCCATTTCGTTTTAGATACCCAACTTTTTTTGGGCTGGGATTTTTGTTTGTTCTGCCCGTTGAAGAAAGACGCCTTGCTTGGGAAGAACTTGGGTACATGTAAAGTACAGTTTTGTACCTACCACAAATGTAGATGTTCGAGTGTTCACCCTGCTGCAGTCATCACATTTGGGTTATCCTGCCGTCAGACGGTCCCGCAGTCGGCCCGAGTTCCAAAGTCTTGGTCCGGCGTCGGTTGCTGTCGCTTCTTCCCTGACGTCAGAGCGCCAGGGGTATATAAGAGGCATCAGATGCCATTTTCTTCAGTTTTTCTTGCCCCAGATGTCAGGTGCCCCCAATAAGTAAGCAATACACACATATATATATATATATATATATATATATATAAAACAATACCTTTAGGCACAAGCAAATACACCACAGAGGTAGAATAGGATAAAGTGGTATAGATAAGTTCAGCTAGTTCAGCTAGTTCAGAGGGGATGGATGGAGGGTAACCTGGACTGCAGCAAGGTGAACACTCGAACATCTACATTTATGGTAGGTACACAACTGTACTATGTTCATCGTGTTACCCTGCTGCAGTCATCAAACTTGGGTTGAATCCCAAACCTAAGGATGGGAGGTGGAGTTAAACAGGGTTAGAAGGAGCTAGTAGGCCCTGCAATACTGCAGTGGCAAAACCAGCTCTAATCTTAGAATATAGAGGTTAGAGGTAAGTGATAGTGTTTGGTGAAGGTGTGCACTGAACTCCAAGTTGCAGCTTCCAGAATATCCTTGGTTGGCACTCCCCTGAGAAAGGCTGCTGATGTAGCTGTAGCCCTGGTGGAGTGGGACCTAATGTTAGCAGGTACCGGTTTCCCATGATGTGTGTAGCAGAAACGTATGCAATGCCCTATCCATTTAGAAATGGTCTGTTTTGAGATAGCTTTTCCTTGTGATCCTGTAGCATAAGCTACAAAGAGCTGGTCAGAATTTCTGAAAGCCTTAGTTTTATCCAAGCAGTAACATAATTGCCTGTGAATGTCCAAAGAGTGCAGGAGTCTTTCTCCTTTGTTCTGGGGATTTGGGAAAAAGGTGGGCAAATGAATGGTTTGGTTTAGGGCCACACTGGATACCACCTTTGGCATAAAGGAAGGGTTAGTTTGTACAGAGACTCTGTCTTGATGAAAAATGAGAAAAAGCTCCACTGCCATTAGTGCCTGTAGCTCTGAGGCTCTTCTAGCTGAGGTTATTGCAAGTAGCAGGGCAGTTTTCCATGAAAGAAATTTTAAATCAGCTGAAAAAGCTGGTTCAAAGGGCGGCAGTGTAAGCTTTTCCAGAACAAAGTGAGATCCCAAGTAGGTGTTGGTGCTCTCCTTGGCGGTCTTATGTTCTTAGCCCCTCTGAGGTACTGTCTTAGAAGTGGATGCGAGAATAAAGGAGGATCCGTGTTGTAATGAGCTGAAATTGCTGAGGCGTGGATCTTAATAGATGAACAGGAAAGACCTTTGTGCAACATCTCAGTTAAATATTGTAGAATCTGAGGAATGTTTGGATTAAGGGGATTTTGGCCTTTGGCCTGGTTCTAGGCACAAAATCTTCTCCATTTGTCTGAATTGGTTTTCCTGGTGCTGGGCCTCCTGGCCTCCAGAATGATATCCATAACTACTTTGGATAGAGGAGTTGGCTGGTTGTTTAGGTAATTTGCCATGCAGCCAGGTTTAAAGTCTTGAGCTGGCTGTGTAGAATCAGATTGTCTCGCTGGGTGAGCAGGTGAGGAATTTGTGGTAAAATCCATGGTGGGCCGTGGGCCATGTTCCTTAAAATTGGATACCAATGCTGGCGTGGCCAGTCTGGTGCAATGAGTATCATTTGTGGCCTCTCTAATCTGACTTTCAGCAGTACCTTTGCTAGAAGAGGCAGTGGAGGAAAGGCAAACACTGTTAATGTTTTCCAACTGAATGAGAGGGCGTCCACTTTCCAAGCTCGTGGATGGAATGTCCTTGTGCAAAATCTTTGAAGTTGGTAGTTTTGGGGGCTTGCAAACAGATCTATGTCTGGGCGTCCCCATTTTTGAGCTATCATTGCAAATACTTGTGGATCTAGTTTCCGCTCGTGCGGATCCATGATGTTTCTGCTTAGGTCGTCTGCCAATGTGTTTTTCTTTCCTGGCAGGATTTGTGCTTGTAATTGAACCTGGTAAGACAGTGCAGTGTTCCACAAGGTCATTGTTTGCCTGCATAGAGGGTAGGAATGTATGCCCCATTGCTTGTTTATGTACCACATTACTGTGGTGTTGTCCATCTTTATTATTAGTTGTCCTGGCTGTAAGAGGTTCTTGAAAGCTGTTAGGGCATTCTGTACTGCTAGCATTTCTTTTTGAATGATATGTAGACGCCTCTGATCTGTAGTCCATTTGCCCTGAATGCACTGTCCTGCCATGTGTGCTCCCCAGGCATAGTCCAGATGCGTCTTTTGTCATAGTTTGCCTGGCTGTGGGTAAGGTGAAAGGCTGACCCTTGTTGAGGTGACATGCCTGATGCCTGTGCCCACCATAGAAACTCCTGTTGAAGGCAGGGAATGAGTGGTATCATTGTTTCCAAGCTGTGGCTGTGCTGAGTCCATACACTTTTCAGGTACCATTGTAATTTCCTCATATGCAGTTTTGCAAATGGTATTAGTAGTATGCAAGATGCCATGAATCCCAAGGCCTGCAGAATTTTTCTTGCAGAGAGTTGGGTCTTTGTTGCCATTATTTTGAAATATTGAATCAGCTGCCGTTGCTTGTCTGGCGTGAGATAAGCCATCTGGGCCGTTGTATTCAAGCTGGCACCCAGGAATATTATGCTTTGTGAGGGCACTAGTTTTGATTTCTTTTCGTTTACTGTGTACCCTTGGCAACTTAGAAGGTGTTTGACAAATGCCAGATGCTTTAAAAGAATGCCCTTGCTTTCTGCTTGAATAAGGCAGTCGTCCAGGTATGGGTATATTTGAATTCCTCTGTCTGCAGTATGCAATTACTGGTGCCAGGCATTTTGTGAAGACCCTGGGTGCAGTAGATAAGCCAAAGGGCAGTGCAGAGAATTGATAATGTGTTGAACCTGCAATGAAGCGGAGGTATCGTCTGCAATTTTATCTGATAGGGACATGCAGGTATGCCTCCTTGAGGTCCAAAGTGACTAGCCAAGCATTCTTGCCCAGCATGGGAAGAAGCTGCTGTAGTGTTAGCATCTTGAATTTTGGTACTTGCAGATAGGTGTTCAGAATTGAAAGATCCATAATGGGTCTCCATGCTTTGTCCTTTCTTGGGACTAGGAAGAGCCTTGAGTAAAATCCTTGTCCTTGCTCCTGTGTAGGTACCTGTTGAATGGCTCTCGTTCATGAGAGCTGTAATTTGTTTTTGTGCCTCTGCCCATTGATTTGTTGGCAGGTTTGGCATTCCTTTGATCCTTGGTAAGGTATGAAAGTGGAATCTGTATCCTTGAGAGACAATGTTTAGAACCCATTTGTCTTTTGTGATGATGTGCCAGTCGTCTGCAAAAAATGCTAGTTTTCCTCCTAAGGGAGTTGCCAGGAGAGATTTGCTTGGTAGTTTGAGGACAGAGTCATTGTGTTTGTCTTCTGCTAGCTTGGGGCCTGTCTTCTCCTCCTTTCTGGGTAGCAGAACCCCACTGTTGAGGTTTGTAAGGGCCCTGTGACTGACCTCTGCCCCTTGGGCGTCTGCATTTGCCCCTCTGTGATCTGTCTGTAGCTGGAAAGGACCAGTTTTTTGTTGGCCAATTTCTGCTGAAACGAGGGGATTGTACCTGCAAAAAATCCTTGACTGTTTGCCTAGACTTTGCCTTATCCTCCATTTTCTTTAAAACCTCTTCAGCTTTGACACCAAATAATACATCCTGTTGTAGAGGCGCATCCAAAAATTTTGCTTTAACATGGTCAGGAAGGGTTTGTTCTTTTAACCAAGCATGTCTACGTATGACAGAGCCAGTAACAGCTGCTCTACAGGAAGCTTCCAATGAATCAAATCCGCATTGTAAAGTATGTTTGCCCACCTGTTCAGCTGCATGCAACAGATCCTGCATTTCCTTGAATTCAGACTGTTCTGAATGTGTGCTCATTTTTTGTTTTAACTGAGACATTAGGAATTGTTGATATTTCAACATGTGAAACTGGCAATTTAATGCTCTCATAGCCAGAGTTGCTGAGGTGTATATTTTCTTTCCCCATCTATCTAGGGCTCTGGAATCCCTTTCAGAGGGCACAGGATTTTTAGCCATAGAAGCTTTTGCTCACTTAGGACCCTTGGAAATTGTTTCTGGGTCAGCTACAGGGCTTTTATAAAGGAATTTGTGTGAGTCAGGTACTCTGTAGTATCTGTCTGGTTTGGCTGGAGCCGGAGGTAGAGAGTCTGGATTTAAACTAGACTCCAAGTAGACATCATCCACAATATGTAAAACAGGAGGGATTGCAAGAGGTCTGTGCTGGGGTAGTAAAAGGAACTCTCGGAGCCTTTTCTTAGAATCTGAGTAATCCTGGCCTTTCCAGTGGAAATGTTCCCTCGTGTATGTAAAGTTTCCCCAAAGGAGTAGTCTTCAGGGGGAGATGCTGAGGGAAGAGAGTCTTCAGCATCAGAATCTTCATAAGGTGGAAAAGTGTAATCCTGTTCCTCAGAAGAATCCGAAGAGAGAGAAACCTGGTCAGAGGATGCATAATCCTCCTCTTGTCTTGGTCTTTTATCAGGAGGGGGATGGGAACCCCTGATAAGGGTAATCAAATCTTCAGCCATCTTAAGCATCCGTTTCTTAGGCATGGGGCCTTGCACTGTAGACTGATGTACAGTTTTCTTAGGTTTTAAAGGAGTTTTAAGCTTAGCATAAAATTTAATAGTGAGTGTAGTCGGTCTGAAGACACCACCTGCAACCGAAGGTGTTTCCAATGCCCCGGTGTCTACTTCTGCTCCAGTGTCGGTAGATGGCTGCGTCTGCCTAGCAGGCTCCGCTTGGGAATCCGCAGCTGTCTGGGGTTCCAGTTCTGCAGTCGTCAGGGGCTGCGTAGGCGCCTCACTGAAAACCGGAGAACCGGCGACAGGCCCAGCTGAGGCCTCGGAGTCTGGCTTGTTCCTAGGCTGCCTGTCCTTATCCTTGCGGTTTTTATGTATAGCGGTCGTCAGCTGCGCCGACAGAATGATATAATTAAATTTCCTACCAAAGTAATGCCGTGCGAAGTCAAAACGGCGTTTGATAGTTCGTTTATTAAACCTAGCACAAAACCGACAACCTGTGACGTCACGGTCTGGGCCTAGGCAAGGAATACAATAGGAATGGAAGTCCTTATGAGGTATTTGCTTCCCACAAGAAATGCAATTGTTAACTTTTTCTGACATCTGATTGAGGCAAGAAAATGTTGCCCAACGGGGAACTTAACTTTATTGAAGACTTAGGAATGAAATTCAAATCGAAAATCTCAGGTGTCGGCCAACCGGCACTTGCGAACTGCTTCTGCTTCAGGCACCACGCAGCAAGAAAGACTGAAGAAAATGGCATCGGATGCCTCTTGTATACCCCTGGCGCACTGACGTCAGGGATGAAGCGACAGCAACCGACGCCGGACCAAGACTTTGGAATTCGGGCCGACTGCGGAACCGCCTGATGGCAGGATAACCCAAGTGCAATGACTGCAGCAGGGTAACACGATGAACATCTGTACTATGTTCTTAGTGTTTCACTGATGCAGTCATTACATTTGGGTAGAATCCCAAAGCTATGGATGGGAGGCTAGAGCTAAACTGCATTAGGGGTGACTATAAGGCCCTGCAGAACTGCAGTGGCAAAGCCTGCCCTGGACTTAGAGTAGAGAGGCAAATGATAATGCTTTGTAAAAGTGTGAACAGAACTCCAAGTAGCAGACTCTAGAATGTCTTTGGTTGGTACCCCTCTGAGAAAAGCTGCTGATGTAGCTGCAGCCCTGGTGGAATGAGACCTAATGCCCTTGGGCACCAGTTTGCCATGGTGTAAGTAGCAGAAACGAATGCAGTGGCTTATCCACTTTGAAATAGTCTGCTTTGAAATAGCCTTTTCCTCTGATCCTGCAGCAAATGTCACTAGTAACTGCTCAGTTTTTCTTAGTCCTGCTCAAGTAGAATCTTAGTTGTCTGTGAACCCCTTGTTCTGTGGAACTGGATAAAAAGTTGGCAGATGAATAGTTTGGTTAAGAGCCACACTGGAAACCACCTTAGGCATAAATGAAGGGTTGGTCCTTAGGGACACCCTGTCTGGGTAAAATATGATAAAAGGCTCCACAACCATGAGGGCCTGTAGCTCTGAGACCCTTCTTGCTGAAGTAATTGCCAGGAGCAGAGCTGTTTCCATGATAAGAACTTAGATCTGCAGTAGCAGCTGGTTCAACTGGAGGCAGGGTGAGCTTTTCTAACACATAATTGAGGTCCCATGCAGGAATTGGTGATCTTCTGGGAGGCCTTACATTTTTGGCCCCTCTAAGATACTGCTTTAGAAAAGGATGAGAAAAGATTGGTGGCTCTGTGTTGTAATGAGCCGAGATGGCAGAGGCATGGATTTTTATTGATGAAAAAGATAGTCCTTTGTCAAGCATCTCAGTCAAGTATTGTAAAATCTGAGGAATATTTGGCTCTGCTGTGTCAGTTCCTTGTGCTTTGTTCCAAGCACAGAATCTCTTCCATTTATCAGCATAAGATTTTCTAGTACTAGGCCTTTTGGCTTCCAAAATGACATCCATCACAGCTTTACTGAGAGGTGTTGTTTGAACAACTACATGATTAGCCATGCTGCCAGGTTCAGTGTTTGGAGCCGATTGTGCAGGATCTGATTGTTTTGCTGGGACAGTAAGTGAGGTATTTGAGGCAAGTACCAAGCTGGGAATTGAGACATATTCCTTAGGACTGGGTACCAGTATTGGCGAGGCCAGTCCGGGGCAATTAGTATAATCTTTGGTTTTTCTTGTAAGACTTTTAGTAGGACCTTGGGAAGAAGAGGCAGAGGAGGAAAGGCGTAAACTGATAGGTTTTTCCAACTGAAGGATAGGGCGTCCACTTTCCATGCTTGTCTGTGATAAGTCCTTGTGCAGAATTTTTCCAGTTGATAATTCTGAGGAGAGGCAAATAGGTCTATGTCTGAGCTCCCCCATTTCTTTGTTGTCATGCTGAAGACTTGTGGATCTAGTTTCCACTCGTGAGGGTTCATAAGGTTACTGCTTAAATCGTCTGCCAGAGTATTTTGCTTTCCTGGCAGGAATTGAGCTTGAAGATGTACTTGGTAAGTCAAGGCTGTGTCCCACAGTGCCACGGCTAGTCTGCAAAGGAGGTATGAGTGCGTACCCCCCTGCTCGTTTATGTACCACATAATCGTGGTGTTGTCCGTCTTTATCAGTAGTTGTCCTGGATGAAGCAAGTCCTTGAAGGCTGTCAAGGCATTTTGAACAGCTAACATCTCTTTTTGGTTGATATGTAGATGCATTTGTTATGGGGTCCATATGTCCTGAATGCATCTTCCCGCCAGGTGGGCCCCCCATGCATAATCTGTTGCGTCTGTTGTTAAGGTTTGGTGGGCAGGGGGGTAGAGTGAAAGCCCGTCCCATGTTTTGGACACATGACTTTGCCCACCACAGAAACTCCTGTTGTAGGCAGGGAATGAGAGGAATCATTGTTTCCAGACTGTGACAATGTTGACTCCATAAAGATTTTAGGTACCACTATAGTTTCCTCATATGGCAGTCTTGCATATGGAATCAGTACAATGCAGGATGCCATGAACCCCAAAGCCTGCAGAGTTTGTCTTGCAGATAACTGGGTTTTTGTTGTCATCAGTTTGAAGTAACTAGTCAAGTTGCCTTTGTTTGTCTGGCATGAGGAAAGCCATCTGGGTAGTTGTATTCAAGCTTGCACCCAGGAATGTTATCTTTTGAGAGGGTACAAGTTGTGATTTCTTTTCATTTCTTGTGTACCCTAGGCATGTTAGAAGCCTTTTCACAAACGCCAGATGCTGAAGAAGAATGTCTTTGTTCTCTGCTTGAATGAGACAGTCGTCCAAGTAAGGATAGATTTGTACACTTCTTTGTCTGCAAAATGCAATTACTGGTGCCAGGCACTTTGTATAGACCCTGGGCGCAGTAGATAAGCCAAAGGGCAGTGCAGAGAATTGGTAATGCATAAAGCCAGCCTTGAAACGGAGGTATCTTCTGCACGATTCCCTTATTGGGATATGCAGGTATGCCTCTTTTAGGTCTAATGTCACCAGCCAGGCATTCTTGCCCAGCATGGGCAGAAGCTGCTGCAAAGTTAGCATTCTGA
>NC_056746.1:392305176-392462676 GCF_019279795.1 Protopterus annectens
AGGAAGACCTTCTATATTGCCCACCTTATCATGAAGGGTTTCACATCTAGATCAAGAGAGGTCATTGTGCCCCTGTACTCTTCTCTTATCAGGCCAATGATTGAGTACAATGCCCCATTTGGGATGTATCTCACCCGACACCTGCAGCAGTTGGAAAGACCCCAAAAGTTCCTCACCAAGAGGATAAAGGGTCTTAAACATATGTCATATGCTGCCCGACTGAAAAAACTCCAGCTCTATTCAGTCGCATACCGCCTACTCAGAGGTGATCTGGGCCTGACGTACAAGGCCATGTCCAATCCGGAATTAATGGACATGCTCCACCTCAGAAAATCCAAATCCATCAGAGCCACGAGAACAAGAGACTTAAACCTCAACACAGAAATAAATAGGACGTGCTGGAGGGACAGATTCATAACCCAGAGGCTCCCTACACTCTGGAACAGAATCCCAGTCCATGTTAGGCAGAGCCCCTCACTGACTCTATTCAAGAGAAATCTCGACGAGTGGATGGGAGATCGTAGGTTTACACCGGGGGTCATCTCTGTGTCACTACTAGACAGAGGCACAGTAAACTAAACCCTAAAAGGGCGTAGTATTCTCATCCTAAGGGGTGGTGAAAGCCACACACACTCTGGCTAGGCTTATAAATGCCCTAGGGCAGATAGCCTAGTACGAACCTATGAACCTATGAACCTAAACCTGTGACTGGTATCTAGAACCTTTAGGGCGCCTGGATTTGCCCCGTTGAGCTCTGTCGGACACAGGAAAGGACCAATTTTTTGTAGGCCAGTGTCTACTGAATCTTGGTGGCTGCACTTGAAAGAAGTATTTTACAGTTTGCATAGACTTAGCTTTGTCTTCCATTTTCTTTAAAACCTCTTCTGCCTTAATACCAGAGTATCATGCTGTAAAGGTGCATCCAGCAATTTAGCTTTAACATGATCAGGCAAATTTTTGCTCTTTTAGCCAGGTATGCCTCCTAATCACAGATCCAGTAACTGAGGCCTCTAAGGAATCAAAAACCACATTGCAAAGTATGGTTTCCAACTTGTTCTGCTGCATGCAATAATTCCTGCAATTCTTTATTTTCTGCACATTCAGAAATCAACATCATTTTCTGTTTCAGTAATCCCATAACATGTTGTTGATACTTGAGCATATGAAACTGGCAGTTTAAGGTCCTAATTGCCAAGGTTGCAGATGTATAAACCTTCTTTCTCCATCTATCCAGTGCCCTGGAATCTCTGTCAGAGGGGGTAGGATTTTTTGCTGTTGAGGCTTTAACACCTTTTGGACCATGTGAAACAGCTTCAGGGTCAGCAGCAGGGTTTCTAAATAAAAATTTGTGCGAGTCAGGAACCCTGTAATATCTGTCTGGCTTGCTAGGAGCCGGAGGTAAGGAGTCTGGAATCAAGCTGGACTCCGAAAACACATCATCCACAATGTCTAAAACAGGAGGTATGGCTAAAGGCCTATGCTGAGGGAGAAGAAGGAAATCCCTGAGCCTCTTTTTTGATTCTGAGAAATTTTGACTCGCCCAGTGAAAATGCTCCCTCAAAGTATGCAAGGTTTCTCCAAAGGAATAATCTTCGGGAGCAGATGCAGATGGGAAAGATTTCTCTGCATCAGAATCCTCACAGGGTGGTATAGATAATTCCTGAACAGAAGAGGAATAAGAAGAAATAGAAACCTGATCTGAAGATTCATAATCAGTGTCTTGCCTAGGCCTCGTATCAGGAGGGGGTTGGGAACCCCTGATCAAGGTAATTAGGTCTTCAGCCATTTTGATCATCTGCATTTTGGGCATAGAGGCCAGTGCACGTGGCTCATGCATCAGTTTTTGTCTTTGATTTTGAAGCTGGCGTCGGTTTTATATAAAAATGCTGTGGCCTGAATACACCCACAGAAGCCGGTGCCTGCTCAGCCAGACCCACCCGAGGGAGAGACATCCACGGGTACAATACTTTGAGAATCTTGCAGCGTGCCAGACTCCACATGGGTCTCGGTAGGGGCCTGCGACTCGAAAGTAGCGGGTATCAGGGGCTGCGAAAGCGCCTCACTGAGTACCAGCGACTGGCTTAGGAGAAGCTTCGTCGTCTGTTTTGGACCTCGATGGTCTGTCTGTCCTTTTCTTTGCGTTTTTTGTGTACTCCGGTAGTCGGATTGCTATCCGACAACATTTCAGGATAGTTAAATCTGTTTCCAAAATATTTTGAGCCAAAGATATATCGACACTTAATAGTGCGTTGTTTAAATCTAGCACAAAACCGGCAGCTAGGCACGTTATGATCAGGGCCTAGGCAAGGAATACAGTATAAATGGAAATCCTTATGAGGTTATTTGTTTCCCACAAGTAATGCAATTACTAACTTTTACTGACATCGGTATGGAGCAAGAAAAAAGTTTCCCCAACAGGGTACTTAGCTTTAGTGAAGACTTCGGTTCTGAAACTCGAATTTGAAAATTTCAGGAGTCGGCCGACTGGCACTTGCGAACTGCTTCGGGCACCACGCGGCAAGAAAGACTAAATAAAATGGTGTTGGCTGTTTGTTTTATACCCCTGACGACCTGACATCATGGAAGAGGAGACAGCAACCGACTCAGGACCCAAGACTTTGGAATTCATGCCGACTGAGGGCAACCTGCCAGCAGATTACCCAAATGCAATCACTGCAACAGTGAAACACGAAGAAAATCAGACTAACACTGACTCTGCTCAAAGACAAAATAAGCAACTTAAATGTGAATGCTTGCAAGGAATTTGACATTCACATCACACCTTATTTTTTTTTCCTGAACCACATAAAGTAAGTTTCTAAAACAACAATAATGAAATAAGAGGAATGATCCCCAATGGGGCTACTTATTTGCCTGTGTTACTGATGCTGTTCTAGACTGAAATAGATTACTGTATGACAGTATGCACATGTGAACTCAAGGCACAAATGTTCTGATGTTTTGACATGTTGGTACACTCCTCTTATACTAACATGTCAGCGCTTGCTATGGATGGATATATTGTGCAAAAGCTTTGCAGACTGGCCTTAAGTATTGGTATGCTGCTGACAAGTTCTACTTCTAAACAGTACAACAGTAATCTTATAAAGATCATAATTAAAGTCTTTAGCAATGTTGAATAACTATACTACATCCTCATCCTCAGTGTCAGCCTGTCATCGGATTTACATAAAGTATAACACTTACTGCACTCATAAATCTGTTCGAGTTTATCCACAGATGACAGTGAAAAGAACTTGTAGCCAGACTTCGCACCAACAGCTAAGGATCTGGAAATACAAAAATAAAGTTCTCAGAACAGCTCTTCTACATTCAATTCACAGTAACATCAATACCTGCAATGAACATGTATGGGTCCAAGGATAAAACAAATTATATTGCAAGACTAGCAATCAGGTGTATTCCATTACCTCACTATTTTTTTTCCTTCTCATACAACTTGCTGCATCATTTATAACATTTCAATGACCCACAATAAAACTACACAAATGAATTAGTGATAAAAGTACAAATCTTTTATGCTGTGCTGTCAAAATTATTGCAAAAATATGGCCCAGGGACTTATTATATACTCATCTACAAAAAGAACCTTCAAGACAAAATTCATATCTCCCTCCCCAATTTTTAACTGCTATGTTTCTAAACTAAAATAAAACCAAACAGGTCATACTTCCTAAAAGACAGTTCTTCTAAGTTGTTTGAACTACATTAGTTTTCTCACAGTCAACAGATGCTCCAACCACAAATGTCCTTTAGTCAACAAGCCACCAAAATTTCGCACACCTAAAAATCAAACAGATCATGATCTCCAAAATCAAATGAAATCTATGTCATTAATGTATTATCATCTCTTCTAACTGCTGACGTACTTCATATAAAAGTGACATATTTACCATGACATCCGACTGAACGAGCAGGCCGCCCTCATTAACCAAGAGGACTTAAGTCGCAGGCATTTATTAGTTTAATGTATGAAACCTTCCCAGGCTAGTAGCACTAACCCTTAATCCACTAAGCTCTGCCAACCTTCTCTTTATATCTGTGTTATGCAATACGGCAAATCAGAAAAAATACATTACTGCAAAAATTCCTTTAACTCTGCTTTGAATTTGGGGAGTGTGATTATATTAATGGGGTTGGACTTACCCAGATTTAATGGTATGGTAAGTGCATAGCTTGTGCCCGAAATAATGAGGTCTCTACACCTGTCAACCAATAAGTCAGACTTAGAAACTCATCCGTTTGGGTGGTCATCTTCATGGGAAGATACCCCTACCAACAGTGGCCCCAAAGGAGACCTAGCTCTACCTATCACATTCATCTTGCAGGATCTTGTGAACATACTAAGTGAAGCCCAAATAGCTGCACCACATATCACACAAATGTGCATTCCTAAAAAAGGACTGAAAGGTAACCACTGCCCTGACTGAGTTTTGTGCAGAGAACGCAAAGTTGAACTGCATTTTTCATACAGAATTTAACAGAAGCCAGTCAGTCAACTACCTACCTGGACAAGGTAATTTTAGAAACAATGTAATCCAATTTCTTTTTTTGAAAATTAGATTAATAACTGTGAATTCTTTCTTGAAGATTTGCTTCAGTCCACACAATCTAAACTACTTCTGGACATCCATACAATGTAAAGTACAGTTGTTTAACAATTTACCGTAACAGTAGATGTCCTAATGATCACTGTTGCAGTACTCCTGACAAATGGGTTGTCACTGCTGACACCCAGCAAGGGTACCAATGCTTTACCTTCCCAAGATCGTACATCTGACTCATGACCTCAACTCATAAATGTAGGGGTATACAGACGGACAAATGAGCATGTACCTCAGACTATCTCCAAGCTAGCAGCCTGAAGACTACTGAGAGAGGGCAACCGGTGAGCTAGAAGGGGTGCATCTTGAACAGGTAAGTAAACTCCCCTATTTCCATGCAGCAGAGTAGAGGATAAAGCAGAGGAAAAAAAAGAGGAGGCAGGTTGAAGTAAGCCAGACAAGACGGGAAGGAAGGTGGGAAGGAATACTGCAACAGTGATCAATAGGACATCTACTGTTACGGCAAGTACTTGCACAACCATACTATGCCCTGACTGAAATCATTATTGCAGTATTCCTGACATATGGGCAATTCCCAGAGCTGAAGGAGGTAGAAAGAAAGTACAGTTGTGTACACTTACCATAAATGTAGATGTTCACGTGTACTCACTGTTGCAGTCATCACATTTGGGTTATCCCTGCAAGGGTAGCCCGAATACCACAGGCTTAGTATTTCTGCATTGGTTGCTGTCGCTTCAGGACTGACGTCAGGTAGTCAGTAGTATAAAGTAAGGAAGCCAACGCCATTACATCAGATTTTCTTGCCCTGTCAGGAGCCCCCAAGTGGGAGCCAGGTTATGGTGGAAGAACCCCACCAGTAGAAAGTAAATACCAAAAGGTTCCTTGTAAGGAGAGAGAGAGAGAGAGAGAAATAAGAGAGGGATGGAGGGAGGGAAACCAGGATGGCAACAGTGAATACACTCGAACATCTACATTTATGGTAAGTGTACACAACTGTACTATGTTCTTCATGTTTCACTGTTGCAGTCATCACATTTGGGTTGATTCCCAAAGCTGAGGAAAAGGAGGGAGGCAGTCAAGGAGAATAGGGGCTGGCTAGGATGCCTTGCAAGACTGCAGTGGCAAAGCCGGCCCTTTCTTTGGAGAAGATAGGCAGGTGGTAATGCTTGGTTAAAGTGTGAACAGATGTCCAGGTGGCAGCCTCCAGGATGTCCCTGGTGGGGACTCCTCTGAGGAAAGCTGCAGAGGTGGGGGCTGCTCTGGTGGAGTGAGTCCTGAACCCCTTAGGGGGAGGTTTTCCATGTTGCTTGTAACAGAAATGGATGCAGTATGCCATCCATTTGGAAATTGTTTGTTTGGAGATGGCTTTGCCCTCTGCCCCTGCAGCAAAGCTAACCAGTAATTTGATCGGACTTTCGGAATGATTTAGTCCTGTCTAGATAGAATCTGAGCTGTCTGTGCACATCTAGAGAGTGCAGGATTCTTTCCCCCTTGTACTGTGAGTTAGGAAAAAAGGTGGGCAAATGAATGAATTGGTTGAGAGCCACACTGGACAACACTTTGGGCATGAAGGATGGGTTAATCTTGAGGGAAACCCTGTCCGCATGGAAGATGATGAAGGGCTCCACAGCCATGAGTACTTGTAGCTCGGAGACTCTTCTGGCTGAAGTGATGGCCATAAGAAAAGCTGTCCTCCAGGAGAGAAATTATATCTCTGCTGAAGATGCTGGTTCAAAGGGGGGCAGGGTGAGCTTTTCCAACACAAAGTTAAGGTCCCAAGCTGGGGTAGGTGCTCTTCTGGGTGGCCTCAAGTTGCTAGCCCCCTTAGGATTTGTTTGATCAGAGGGTGTGAAAAAAGGGGCTGCTCAGTGTGGAAATGAGCAGAGATAGCAGAGGCATGAATTTTAATAGAGGAAAAAGAGAGACCACTGTGGAGCAGGTCAGCTAGGTAATCCAGGATGAGAGGTAGGGAGGGGCTGTGCCGTATCGGCTCCCTAAGCCTAAATCCAGGTGCAGAACCTTTTCCATTTGTCAGCAGAAGACTTTCTAGTGCTAGGGCATCTGGCCTCACGTATAACATCTAGAACCCGTTTACTGAGGTTGGCAGATTGATTAGTGGTCAGGGAATAAGCCAGGCTGCCAAATTGAGGGTCTGCAATTGAGGATGCATGAATTCTCCTTCCCTCTGGGTCAGGAGGGTTGGGGTCTGAGGGAGATGCCATGGTGGCAGTAGGGACAGGCTGCGCAGCAGTGGGTACCAGTGCTGGTGAGGCCAGTCTGGAGCAATAGGAACTGTCCTTGGTTTTTCCTCCCTTATTTTGAGCAATACCCTGGTGATGAGAGGTAGTGGCGGAAATGCACAGACCGAAAGATTGACCCAGGGGAAGGATAGGGCATCCACTTTCCAAGCCATGCAGTGATGCTCCCTGGTGCACAACTTGCTGAGCTGATGGTTGGTGTGGGAGGCAAAGAGGTCGACCTTCGGGGTGCCCCATTTCTGAGTTATTAGGTTAAGGTTATTTTGTCTATCTGCCACTCATGTGGGTCCAGAAGATTTCTTCTTAAGTGGTCTGCCAGAGAGTTTAGAGAACCTGGCAGGAATTGTGCTAACAGGTGGAGTTGCATGGCAGAGGCTGTGTGCCAAAGGGTCATGGCCAGCCTGCATACCGGGTAGGAGCGAGTGCCTCCCTGCTTGTTGATATACCACATCACAGTGGTGTTTGTCTTACTTTGATCAGGAGAGCCCCTGGGGAGAGAAGGGGCCTGAAAGCTGTCAACGTGTGCTGGACAGCTAACATTTCTTTTTGGTTGATGTGCAGATGGATTTGCTGTGGGCTCCATTGACCCTGTATGCACCTGCCGTCCAGGTGTGCACCTCAGGCATAGTCTGATGCATCTGTGGTGAGGGTATGGGCAGCGGGGGGGGGGTGGTGAGAAAGATAGTCCCTTGTTGTGGGAGCATGCTGCTGCCCACCAAAGAAAATCTTTCCTTAGGCAAGGTATCATTGGTATAAGAGTTTCCAGGTCTTGACAGTGTTGACACCAAAGGCTTTTTAGGTACCACTGAAGCTTCCTTATATGCAGTCTGCCATATGGAAAGAGTAGAATGCAAGATGCCATGAACCCCAGAGCTTGCAGGATTTACCTTGCAGATAACTGGCGTCTGGTGGCTAGTTGAGAGAAGTAAGCTGTCAGGTAAGTTTGCTTTTCTGGTGTAAGGAATGCCATCTGGGATGCTGTGTCCAGGCTTGCTCCCAGAAATATAATTCTTTGGGTGGGTATTAGTTTGGATTTCCTTTTGTTGACAGTGTACCCTAGGGTGGTCAGTAGGGACTTTACAAAGGCCAGTGCTTGAGCAGCTTTTCCCGACTGTCTGCCTGAATTAGGCAGTCGTCTAAGTATGGGTAAATTTGAATATTCCTTTGTCTGCAAAAGGCAATGGCAGGAGCCAGACATTTTGCAAAAACTCTGGAAGCAGTAGAGAAGGCAAAGGGAAGTGCAGAGATCTTGCCCCGAAATGTAGATATTTCCTGCATGATTCCCTGATAGGAATGTGGAGGTAGGCTCTTTAAGGTCTAGGGTAGCTAGTCAAGCATCCTTGGAGAGCATGGGTAGCAGTTGCTAGAGGATGAGAATTCTGAATTTTAGCATCAGCAGGAAGGTGTTTAGAATGGATAGATTGAAGATGGGGTGCTAGGTGCTCTCTTTTCTGGGTACCAGAAAAAGTCTGGAGTAGAAACCTTGGCCTGTCTGTTCTGCAGGAACGTGCTCTATTGCCCTCATAGAGAGCAGGAAAAGGACTTGCTTTTTCACCTCTGCCCACTGGTTTGGAGGTAGATCTGGGAACCCTTTTCGGGTTGGAAGTGTGTGAAAAGAAAATATGTATCCCTGGGACACTATGTTGAGGACCCAACGGTCACTGGTAATGGTGGCCCAGGTGCTTGCGTGAAAAGAGAGTATTCCGTATGTGCAGGTCGGCAGATGGAGGGGGTGGGGGAGAAGAGTCATTGTGCTTTCTTACTATGAGGGGTGGCTTAGAACTCCCTGGTTTTGAAGTGGAGGAACTTCACTGCTTTGATCTCTGCATTCCCTGTGGCTGCTGTCTGGGGGGTCTGCTTCCTCTGGGTCTGGGCTGAACTGACCTGGTGGGAGCAGGAAAGGACCAGTGCTTGGAGGGGCAATGCCTGCTGAACCTGAGTGGCTGGACCTATAGGAAATCCTCAACTGTCTGCATAGATTTAGCTTTTTCTTCCATCCTTTTTAAGACCTCCTCTGCCTTAGTGCCAAATAAGTTGTCTTTGTGCAAGGGTGCATCCAATAATTTAGATTTAACATGGTCTGGCAAGGGCTGTTCCTTAAGCCATGCATGCTTTCTAACAACAGAACCGGTGACTGCTGCCCTGCAAAACGCTTCTATGGCGTCAAAACTAGTGTAAGGTGTGCTTAGTCACTTGACTTGCAGAATGCATTAACTCTTGTAACTCTTTAGATTCTGCACAAGCAGGAAAGGAAGACACTTTTTGTTTGAGGAGTTCCATGGTATGTTGCTGAAATTTTAGCATATGGAACTGGCAATTTAGTGCTCTGATAGCAAGAGTAGAAGAGGTGTATACTTTTTTTACCCCATCTGTCCAGTGCTCGGGAATCCCTATCTGAGGAGGTGGGATTCTTAGCAGAGGTTGCTGTAATTCCTTTAGGCCCTTAAGAAATTACCTCAGGGTCAGCAGTAGGACTTTTTAAAAAGAAATTTGTGTGAGTCAGGGACTCTATAACACCAGTCAGGTTTTCTGGGTGCAGGAGGGAGGGTGTCAAGAGTTGAACTGGATTCCAGGAAAACATCATCCACAACATCCAAGACTAGGGGAATGGCCAGGGGTCTATGCTGTGGAAGATCTAAGAATTCTCAGAGTCTCTTTTTAGACTGAGGATAGTCCTGACATTCCCATTGGAAATGCTCCCTTAAGGTATGAAGGGTTTCCCCAAAGGAAAAGTCCTCAGGTGGAGAGGCTGAAGGAATGGAATCCTCTGCATCAGAATCCTCATAAGCAGACAGGGGTTGCATGTCTTCGTATTCAGATGCATCAGAGTCACCACACTCCTGTTCACACAAAACTTCTGGGGACAGATCTCTTTTTCTTTTGGAAGGGGTAGCTTGGCTTCCCCTGATCAGCATGATAAGGTCTTCTGCCATTTTAAGCATTTGAGACTGAGGCAAGGAAGCAGGTGCCTGAGATTGGGTCGTCTGTTTCTTGGGTGTGGTTCGTACCCTGGGCCTTAGAAACTCGGTAGTTTTCGAAAGAACGGTAGACGCGAAAGTAGTCGTCAGTTTATGTCGAGAATCGGTAGTGCAAAGTACTTCCTCGGACACATCCAAGGTAGAGAAAACGGCAGGATCCTTAGTCGAAGAAGAGTTTTGCGGCATACCAGACTCTGAAAGGGTCTCAGTAGTGGCCTGAGAATCCAAAGAAGTGGGCACCAGGGGCTGTGAAAGCGCCTCACTGAGGACCGGAGAACTGACTAATAGCTTAACGGAAGCGCCATCGGTAGGTTTGGACCTGTGCGGTCCGTCTCTGTCTTTATCCTTACGTTTTTTCGGAAGATCTGCTGTCGGATGGCTTAGCGAAGCCATATCGGAATTCAAGGACTGCAAGCAAAAATATCTAGCTACAATAAGGGTCCGACGACGTCTAGTTCTGGCGTTAAAGCACAAAAGCGAGAGTGAGGGACGTAGTGGTCTGGGCCTAAGCAAGTGACGCAGTAATAATTAAATTCTCGGTGTGGTATTTGCTTTTCACAGGCGAGACCATTGTTAACCTTTTCTGACATCGGTTAGTGCAAGAAAAAAGGATCTCCAACGGGGTACTTAGCTTTAGAAGACTTCAGCTTCAATTCAGAAGATGAAACTCAGGTAGCGGCCGACCGGCACTCGTGCGAACTGCTTCTGCGTCGGGCTCCTAGGCAAGAAAGACTGATGAAATGGCGTCGGCTGCCTTACTTTATACTACTGATGACCTGATGTTAGTCCTGAAACTACAGCAACAGACGCAGAAATACCATGCCTCTGATATTCGGGCGGGCCGAGGGCTACCCTGGCAGGGATAACCCAAATGTGATGATTGCAACAGTGAAACACGAAGAACATCTGTGGTTGGCTACTAAGTAGATGAGCTGTCTAGCAGTTCAGACAACACAGACCTATCAAAGGCAGCCCTAGACCTGGAGAAGGCATTTTGTAGTAATTTGTGAAGGCTTCCATGATAGACCTATTGTCTACTCCTGTGTGAAACACCCTGAGGAAGCCACTGCCCTAATGGAATGAGCTTTGGGGCAAGAAGTCAAGAACCTGACATGGTGCGAGCAGCAGCAGAAAATGGCTTTAGAGTTCCAAGCTGCAGAAGTTTGTTTGGAGACTGGCTGGCCTAACCTATGGCTCATAAAAGATACAAACAGCTGGTCTTGTCTTCTTGAAGGATTTAGTTTTGTTCAGATAAAATCTCAGTTGCCTGTGACTGTACAGAGAATATCAGCTTTTTTTCCCTCTATTTTGGGGACTGAAAAAGAAAGTGGGTAGGTGACTAGCCTGATTGAGGGACAGTTCATTCACTACCTTAGGCGTGAAGGATGGATTAACTGCGAGTTGCACTGTCCTTGTGGAACATAAGAAAAGGTGGAATGGAGGAATGGCCATGAGAGTTTGTAAATCAGAAACTCTCCTAGCAGAGGTGAGAGCCAAAAACAGAACAGCTTTCCAAGTGAAAAATTTTAAAGAGGCAGAAAATGCTACTTCAAATGGAGACAATGTAAGCTTTTCCAGCACAAAACTGAGATTTAAAGGGGGGAGGTGAGTTTCTTTGGTGGGTTAAGATGCTGAACTCCCTTCAGGAAAAACGACTTCTGCTCTAGGCATAAGCAGGGGGTTAAAGAGGCAAGCATAGATGGCCAACAGATGAGCTTTTATAGAAGAGTAAGCCAAGCCTGAACAAAGTAATTTGCAAAGCTATTGCAGGCAGCAGGAACCTGTGATGAGAGGGGGTCCTGACTGTGTTTGTGGCACCAATAAGAAAACTTTTTACATTTAGCTGTGTAAGACTTTAACAACTGGCTTAGTTTGGGGTGTCAATTTAGGGAGATCCAGTTACTGTCAAGCCTGGGATGACATTGCTGATACACCAAGCTGCTTTGCCAGAGATGGTCTTCACCTCTCACCTCTAGGCTTTTGGTTACTGGCTAAGGAACTTGCCTTCCCCATAGTGCCATTTTAGGCAAGGTCTCAAAAAAGGAAATTTCCGACATGAAAATATCACTCACAAATAAATTAAAAGTTATGCTGCCAAATGTTAGGAGTTTAAATCAGAAACTGCACTCTCCAAGATCTTGAGTTTAGGCAAGATCCTTTATATTGGTTTCTCTAGTATTACTTTGGGTACACACAGTTAGGCTTATAAAGACCTTTGTTTCAATTGCCCAGTAACTACCTATGAACCTAGTAGTGGGTCTCCTGTCTTCATGTAGAACATGAATAAGCTCCTCAGGTAACAGGATTTTAATTCCACAAAGAAACCCTATCATCTACAGAGTCAAGCTAAGTGAGGGAAGATTTGGGTGGAGAAGCAATCTTTTTTTGAGTGATCAGGTCCAGTTGCAGAGGTATTTTCCCTATGTCAGGTGAAATGGAAGGAAAACCAGTGTTGCCTTGGCCAAAGGGGAGGCAGTAAAAAGGGTGAGCGTTTCCCTTTTGTACTTTTAGAAGAATTTTTGGATGAAGCGGTAGTGGAGGAAAGGCATTGAGGAACTTCTCTGTCCACTGGAAGGAGAAGTCATCTGTCCTCAAGGCTAGGGAACCAGGTTCCCTGGTGCAGAACTGGGAGCAGCTTATGGTTGGTTGGTGATGCAGAGAGGTCAATCTGAGGCATGCCTCACTGAAGGGTGGTTATCTGGAAAACCTGCTTAATATACATTCTTGGAGGTCCTCCAAGGAACTGCTTAGGGAATCTGTCAGCATAATGTCCTATGAGGGAATGTATGCGGCTGTGAGGGTGATGTCCATCTGGGTGGCTAACTTCCATGCCTCCTGAGTTAACACAACTGGCAAGACTTGGCGCTTCCCTGTTTATGCACCACATGGCTGTGGTGTTATCTGTATAAGACAGGATTGATCTAGGTTTCCATAGGTGGGAGAAGGTTTGCACAAGATTCCTCATTTCCTTCAGTTCGAGATGTTCCTTCTGGAACTTTTTGTTTCATGGCAGCCAGCATTTGTATGCTTCCCCTAGTCAGACTTCACTTGAGGAAAATCCAGTGGTATCTGAGGTCCAAGGAGCAGAACGATCTCAACCCAGAACTCCTTCACACCACCTCCTCCTTTTCAAGAAATTCATACAGCTACAACAAAAAAGGCATGGAGGGATGGACAGGGTTTCACCGAGTACAGGGCAGATGGTAACCACAAATCTTAATACCTCCCTTGCTGTGCAGTGTGTTGCACAGGAGAAATCTAGGATGAAATTGGACAGACTGAACTTTCTCATTAGGGAGAAAGTCATGCATTTTATTTGTGTCCAGTCTGCACCCCAGGAAAACCAGGTCCTGTGTGGAAACCATGTGGGATTTTTTTGTAGTGGACTGTGAAACCCAGACCAGACAGGAATTGAACAGCAAAATCTAGAATCTGAAAAAAGACTCCTGAAGACGATGCTTGGAGCAACGGGTCACCCAGATTGGGAAAATTTTGAATTCCTTGGGTGCAGCAGAATGCCACTACTGGGTTTAGACACTTTGCGAATACCCCTGGTGTTTTGGAAAGACCAAAAGGCAGAGTAAATGGAAAGGTGAGGAGCCAGGAAAAAACCTGAGGAATTTCCTACAAGGAGTACTATGTGTAAACAGGCATCCTTCAGCTCTTTGTACACTAAAAAGGCCTGGGTAGAAGGAGAGGGAAGGGAGAGTATTTTGAAAGTTGGCACTTTCAAGAAAGTCTTTAGAAGAAGAAGTTCTAGGACCGATCTCTACTGTCCTTTTCTTGGCACCATAAAGATTCTGGAGTAGAATTCTTTTCCTATGAAGTCTTTTTGGACTTGTTCGATGGTACCTTGATTCAGGATGTCCTGAATAATGGGGTAAGAAAAGACATTTGGTTGTGAGGAGGATATGAAATGTCTTTTAGAGGAGAAATATTTTCCTACGACTTAGCATAACCATCCTTAATGATGGACAGGACCCATTTGTCTGTGGTAATAGCTTCCACCGGCCCAGGGAGAGTGACAGTCTTTTGGAAAGAGGAATTACGCGGGGTGGGGGGGGGGGCGGGTGAGGGTAAGGAAGGACGTGCTGCAAAGAGAGGTCTTCCAGACAGAGGTTTGTCAGAGTATCATGGGACCTATGAATTGAAGAAAGTAGGGTATGTCTACAATTTTTCATAGCCTTACCTTGTTCTTGGAGAGTTCTGAACAGACTGGCAGCCTGAGGAGACGGGCCTTTTGTCCAAAGGGAGGTCTAAGAGTTTTGATTTGAAATCCTCTGGAATTGGCTGGCTACAAAGCCATGCATTATCTGCGAACAACAGACCCCACAGCTGCTGCCCTACAGGAAGCATCCACTGCACTTAATGCTGTGTCTGGTTATTTGAGTGTCCTGGAAAAGTAGATTCTGCAATTGTTGCTTTGATTCTGTAGTTGGAGGACTCAGCATAATTTTGTTTAAGAACTGCAGTACAGAAATCAAACAGTCATTTGAGTCCAATAGTTAACTACCCTAAAAGCAAGGGTAGAACAGGTGTAAAAATTCTTTCCCCACTTATCCACAGCCCTACTGTCTTTGGCTAGTAGGCAAGGCATTAGCACTCGATAAGAGCTTACAGAGCTTATATGACAAGAGGCACTGCAGAGGGGTCTGCCACAGCATTTTTATACAATTATTTTATGGTGCAGTGGTTAACGTTGTTGCCTCACAGCAAGAGGTTCCCTGGTTCAATCCTTGGCTGGGACGCCTTCTGTGTGGAGTCTGCATATCCTCCCTGTGGTCGCATGGGTTTCCTCCGGGTGCTCCTGTTTCCTCCCACATCCCAAAGACATGCTGTAGGTGGACTGGACACACTAAATTGGCCTTAGTGAGTGAGTGCATGCGTGTGTGTGCCTTCCGTGGAAGGGTGGGCGCCGGGCTGGCAACTCGACACTGTAAAACTCTACTGCCAATCATGAGCAGTCAGGTGATCCGCTGTGACGACCCCTAACCGGGAAAAGCCGAAAGAAGAAGATTTTAGATTATCAGGCACCCTATAAAACCTGCGGTTGAGAGTCAGCCACTGAAGAGGTTGACTGGAAAGTGTCCTGGAAAACCTCAAGAACAGGAGGGACTGGGAAGTGGCACGAGTACCCATTTCTAAGAGGCTGTAGTACCTCTTCTGTACGTCACAGATCAGAGTGGATTGTCATTCAAAACATTTCATCATATTCTGGACAGTCTCCTCAAAGGAAGTTTCCTCAACATGGGAATCTAGACACAGGAAGTCCTCTTTATCCAAAGAGATTCGACCAGGGGAGTGTAACTGAGAACAGTCTAGTGTAGGATCTGAATCACAGTTAGATAAAGAAAAAGAAGATGCCAAAGTAGGTTTTTGAGGAGTTGCCCGTGTTTGTGCAGACCCAAAGAAGGCGAGTTTCAAAGCTATAATACCTTTGAACAAGCCCTGGGAGAAATCTATCCGCTCATTTTCTGTAGCTGCTTTGGGAGACGCCACGTCTACGGGGTTTTTTTTGGATGTTTCATCTGTCTAGATGAGATGCTGTGGTTCAGAACCCTGCCCAAGCTCTATTAATTTACCTAGGATCTCCACCTTAACTAATATTTGAGGGACGCCATGATAGCCCTTGGAAATTACATCATCAGATGTCTCTGCAGTTTGCAAGCCCTCAGGAGCAATAATGGACTCAGACAGGATCTCAGTAGTGAGCAACTGAGAAGTAACCAGACTACTGTGGGTTCTGCAACCTCAATGGGTGTGTTGGAGTCTGAAATGTTGCACTGCTACCTGTTCTGGGTCTTTAAGTTCCTGCATGCTGCAAATGTTGATAAAAAAGAAGTTATGTACTCACCATAACACTCCATCTGAGTAGGTAACTTCATTTGTCAGCAACCTGTGGGTATCGGATCCGGCAGCTTTCCAAGCTAAAGATCCGAGCTCTCAGCTCCTCCCCCTTACCCTGCTACCTCCCTCCAGTCCTCAGATCGAGTTTGCCAAATTATACACCAAAAACAGTCAAACATACTCGAAAGAGAAACACTAACCTGATGCGTGACAGAAGGAAAACATTCCATCATGAATATGACCACGAAACAGGCTAGGGGGAAGGAGGGGGGTTCGGTTGCTGACAAATGAAGTTACCTACTCAGATGGAACGTTATGGTGAGTACATAACTTCTTTATCTGAAGTAGTTAACTTAATTTGATCAGCAACCTGTGGGACAGAGTCCTCAGCTACCAAAAACCTGGGAGGTCCTCAAGGAAGGATATTCCGGAGCACTGCAAAGCCAAAGGTTGCCCTACCTCTGGATATCAGATCCAGCTTATAATGAGAAATGAAGGTATGAGAAGAGGCCCAAGTAGCCGCTGAACAGATGTCATCTAAGGGAACTCTTGACCAAAATGCTGCAGAGGTAGCCATAGAACGGGTAGAGTGAGCATGAACCCCCAATGGTTCTGGCCGACCGGAAGCTGTATATGCATGCAAGATGCAGTGGGATATCCATCTAGCTAAGGTAACGTTCGTAATGGGCTTGCCTAAGGACTGCTTAGCGAAAGACACGAAATGCTGCTCCGATTTGCGAGAAGCAGCTCTCCTGTGCAAGTAAAATCGCAATTGTCTATGCAAATCCAACAAGTATAGTCTGTATTCCCCTTTGTTCTGAAAGTTGGGGAAGAAAACAGGCAAATTGATATTGGTCTCGGAGACTACCTTAGGCAAGAATGACCGATTAGTCCTGAGAGATACTCTGTCCTTATGGAAGACCAGGTACGGGGGTTTTGTATAAAGGGCTTGAAGTTCAGATACCCTTCTGGCCGAAGTAACTGCAATCAGGAAGGCAGTTTTCCAAGATAAGAATTTTAAATCAACAGAAGCTGCAGGTTCAAAGGGTGGACCAGTTAGTGCCTGAAGAACTAAGGTTAAGTCCCATGGGGGAACCGCATTCTTGACCGGAGGTCTTAACAGAAAGGTGCCTTTCAAAAAGGTCTTGCATCTCTTAGCGGAAGCTAAGGGACCAAGGTTGTCCCCGATGTGGAAATGAGAAATAGCAGCCATCTGAACCTTGACAGTAGAAGCACTGGCCCCTTAGTGGAAAATGTGGGACAGAAATTCAAGAACTGTTGGAATGGGAGCCGTAAAAGGGTCCAAATCCCTATGTTTGGTCCAGATGGAAAAACGCTTCCATTTACTCTTGTAGATCTTCCTGGTAGAAGGTTTATGTGCCGCTACCAGAATAGATTTAACTGAAGACGAGATATCGGGAGTCCTAGCCACTAGTGGAACTGGATTAACCAAGCCGTGAGCTTGAGGTTGTCCAGGTTTGGAGTTTGCAATCCCGCAGGATGAGAGATCAAATTCAGAATGGGATCTAAGATCCAAGGAGGAGCTATGATGTGAGACCGCAGGTACGGGAACCAGATCTGGTGAGGCCAGAATGGGGCTATGAGGATTATCTTGCTCCCCAACCGATGAGCTTTCTGCAGAAATTTCATCATTAGCGGAAGAGGAGGATAAGCATAGAGAAGACTGGGTGGCCAAGCATGAACCAGAGCGTCTCTGGGACTCTCCCCTGGTGGGGGAATAACAGCGGAAAATTTGCTGCATTTTGCATTTGAAGGAGATGGGAAGAGATCGCAGCAGGGCTGACCCCATCTGAGGAAGATCTGTTTCGCTACTAAGGGGTTTAGAGACCACTCGTAAGGTGTGAGGATAGAACGGACTCAGCTTGTCCGCTAGAATGTTGGACCGACCCGGAATGTGCATTGCTATCAGAAAGCAGTTGGTGGAAATCACCCATTCCCAAACTCTCATAGCCTCTCGACAAAGAGGGTAAGACCTTGTTCCTCACTGTTTGTTGATGTACCAGATTACCACCATGTTGTCTGTTTGAATTGCAATAGTCCCCGAAGAAAGAAGGTCTTGAAGGGCTTGCAACGCCAAAAGCACTGCCCTCATCTCCAGAACATTGATATGCAGAACGGTCTCTACAGGGGTTCACGTGCCTTGGACGGTTCTGCCCATGCAATGCCCCCCCACCCCAACCCGAGGTGAGAAGCATCCGTGGTCAGCGTGATTTGGGGTTGAGGCATCACTAACGGTCTCCCTTCCCGAAGCTCTCGGGAATGGAGCCACCAAAGAAGGGAGTTCCTGCTTAGGGGAATCGGTGAATCCAATGGGTGAAGGGAGGAGGGACCATTGGACCTGAAGGGTCTATTGAAGGAATCTCATGTGCAACCGAGCAAGAGGTGAAAGGCTGACGGCTGCCGCCATGGATCCTACAGCTCTCAGGACTAATTCTGCGGGTGGGGCTGGGGACTGTAGAAGCACTATTACATGGAGTGACAAGGTGCATAACCTGTCTGCTGTCAGAAAGGCCTTGGACTGAAGCATGTTTATCCTGGCCCCTATGAAATCCAGAACTTGAACAGGATGAAGAAACGACTTCCTGAAATTTATGGTAACGCCTAGATGATGGGCCAAGGGTAAAGAATAATCCCTGGCAGAACAGAGTAGATGCCTGGTGGGGGCGGTGAGGAGCCAGTCGTCTAGGTACGGAAAGACCTGAATTTCCTGAAGTCTCACTGGGCTGCCACAACTGCCATGACCTCGGTGAACACCCTGGGGGCTGTGGTGAGGCCGAACAGAAGAACCCTGAGCGGACAATGACTGGCCCCTAGCCGAAAGCGGAAAAACCTCCTGGATCATCTGTCCATGAGAATGTGGTAGTACGCATCCTTGAGGTCTATGGAGCACATCCAGTCGTTCGCCTGTAGAAGGGGGAGAATAGATTGTAGAGTGACCATCTGGAATTTCTATTTGGCAACGAACAGGTTCAAAGCTGACAAGTCGAGAATTGGCCTTAAGTCCCCCATCTTTTTTGACACCAAAAAGAACCTGGAGTAATTGACCAACCCGGACTGCCCTGGGGGACGTGCTGGATGGCCCTTTTTTCTAGTAACTTCTTTA
Source organism: Protopterus annectens (assembly GCF_019279795.1). Taxonomy (NCBI): domain Eukaryota; kingdom Metazoa; phylum Chordata; order Ceratodontiformes; family Protopteridae; genus Protopterus; species Protopterus annectens. The sequence continues at coordinate 392,323,970 of NC_056746.1, forward strand.
TTTCTGTAGCCGCCGCCTCCTCTGATCGGGTGGGACATCGGGGAGGCGCTTTGCTAGCGGGGGAAGATTCAGGAAGGGGATAGAGTAACCTCTGGATATTATACAGAGCACCCAGCGATCTGTACTAATGGACTCCCAACTTGCTAGATGCTCCGAAAAACACCCCCCGACTGCCTCCACAGAGGGACAGCCAGGCAATCTCTCAGGGCTGCTGCGCGGGTCAGTCAGTGAAGGGTTCTCTCGACGCGAAATTCTTCGGCCCCCCTCTGCCTCTGGGCTGGCATCCACCTTGTCCACCTCTGCCTCTGAAGGACAAAGGGTCCGGAGCGGGACGGGACTGCTGAGACTTCCGGAACCACATCTTCTTTTGTCCTCGCTGGTTCCTTGAGAAGGACCTTTGAGGAGCAGAGAAGCGGATTCCGCCGGCAGACAGCGTCTTCCCGTCTTTCTCGCTCTGGAGTAGCGTGTCGCGGACGGTTTTGCCGAATAGCGTAGAACCGTCAAAGGGAGCGTTCGCAAAGGGCGCCTTGAACGGTTCCGCAAAGTCGCAAAGACGGAGCCAGGCGTGGTGCCACAAGCCTACCCTGCTCCGCTGGCTCTAGCTGCCCCCTCCGTGGCATGGGAAAGAAGCCGCATAGAAGTGTTAGATATTGACTTTAGAGTGGCCATGCGAACCGAGAAGGTCCGTTTGTCCTCAGCCGCCATGGACTCTGGGGGAGATCCAGCTTAATCAGATCCCGCTGAAGCCTAATGACGTGTGCCAGATAATTCAGCGCCCTTATAGAAAAGGTGGCTGAAGCAAACATCCGCTTTCCAATACGGTCCATCGTCAGAGACTCCTTATCAGGAGGATGGACCGAGGAACTTTCTTGTGCCAGTTCCTTCTTGGTGGCAGCCGCCACCACCATGGCATCTACCAGGTAACCTATATTCCACACCGGCTTGTCAGAAGGGGGACTAAGAATTTTATCTTGTCTCCTAGGGATTGGCTCCACAGTGTCCGGCAAAGTAGCAACTGCTGTCGGTGCCGACTCCCAAGCCCTGGTACTAATCAAGTCTACCAGGGAGTCGGCCAGGGGGGACACCCAAGAAGTAGACGGGCCTGTGAACGCCTCCAGAAACACAAGACTCATCTGAGGAAGATTTCTGGGCTGACCACCCCCCTCTTATGTGCATCTCCATAATGTTTCCAAAGGAAACGTCCTCTGGGGGTGAACTGGGGGAACCTTCCCCCTTCCTCTAAGTCCATGTCCTCCGTGAGGAACTAGGGGGAGTCCAAGTGCCTCCTCTTACACTTTCATTTGTGAGGGACCTCCTCAGCGGGGCTGTCCGAGGAGGGCTCACCAACGAAGTCCTGTTCCTCTACGGGAACTAACTGGGGTGCAGACACAGGCTGTCCCTGGGGCCGGACGACGGAAGACAGGACCATAAGTGAGGGAGTGAAGGGTGGATCTGTAGCAAGGACTGGGGACCTCAAACTCGACAGCACCCTCTCCACCACTTCGAAGGCCGAAGGAGAACCACTTTTCCCTGGCTCTGAGAGTAGTCCCCTCGGCTCCGACATGAGGACCGGTGTCGGAGCCAACGCGATCGGATCCAAAAGGGAAGTGTGCTCCAACAGCAACGGAGCCGAAGACGCACTCACCCCTGTGGATCCGAAGCTCGGCTCTCGGCCCCGAGAGCTCGGATCCAAAAGATGACCCGATAAGCTCGAGGGTAGGGCCTGCAAAATAGCAACTGCTGTCGGTGCCGACTCCCCTGCTTCGAGATGACTCGGATCCAATGGCTCTGAAACCAGATAGTGGATCGGAGAAGGAGAAATGGGTGCAAAAGAAAGGGGCCGAGCTCCCTCCCGGAGGGGGGGAGGCAGGAGCACTCCCATATGCATCTGGGCCTGCAGGAACTGACACATCATCCGGTCCATATCTGCGTCAGACAGACTCCTGGTAGACCTGGAAGAAGTCGAGGCAGGCCGGGAAGGCCCCCTAGATGACCTCGAAGGTGACCGGGACTCCTCCACCGACTCCAGAGAGAAGCGTGGAGAATGGAGCCGAGAGGGGGAAGACCCGGAAACCCTCATGGGGGAACAAGTCAATTTAGCCGGCAGAGCCAAAGGGACTGATTCGGCCTGCCGCTTATGGCTCTTGTGCCTAACCCTCTCCTTGTCCTTCATTTTATGTTTCTTCTCTTTACTAGAAGAGTCTCCCTCTCCCTGGGAAGAAGCGGGAGGTTGAGTCCCGCCCAGGGGAGGGGAGCTGAAGGCTGGACAGTCGCAGCCGCGACTGGCGCCACTGAGAAAGAGGAGGAAGAAGAATCCGGGGGCATGAGTCCCGCCAGGATTAGCTTGTTTCTCCTGTCCCTCAGAGCCCGGGGGTTAAAGGCCACACAAATCTGGCAGCCCGATGTTAAGTGGGCTACCCCCAGGCAGAGAACGCACTGAGTGTGGCCATCAGCTGGGGACAGCTTATGACCACACTCAGCACATTTTGAGAAAATGGCCTTAGGGCCCTCGGTCATCACACTCAAGCACACACCCTAACACACACAGTAAGGGGAAGGGAAAAAAAACACTAATTTACTACTAAATACAAAGTACAGTTTTGTACCTACCATAAATGTAGATGTTCGAGTGTATATACTGCTGCAGTCATCACACTTGGGTTATCCTGCCGTCAGGCGGTCCCGCAGTCGGCCGAATCCCAAAGCCTTGGTCTGGCGTCGGTTGTCGTCGCTTCTTCCCGGACGTCAGTGCGACAGGGGGATAAAAGAGGCAGCCAACGCCATTTTCTTCAGTTTTTCTTGCCCCAGATGTCAGGTGCCCCCAACTAGGAAGGCAATACAAAGAACTATGCAAAATACCTTAGTAGATAAACAATAGTACTAGCTGTTAGCAAATACACCATATAGGCATGCATCCATTAGACTGATGTACATGGAGTTATAACTAACACCCTGGTATGTAGAGGGGATGGTGGGAGGGTAACCTGGACTGCAGCAGTATATACACTCGAACATCTACATTTATGGTAGGTACAAAACTGTACTATGTTCATCGTGTAATACTGCTGCAGTCATCACACTTGGGTTGAATCCCAAAGCTATGGATGGGTGGCCGGTACTAAATTGGGTTAGTTGAAGCTAGGATGCCCTGCAGAACTGCCGTGGCAAAACCAGCTCTGGTTTTTGAGTATAATGGAAGGTGGTAGTGCTTGGTAAAGGTGTGCACTGAACTCCAAGTAGCTGCCTCCAGAATGTCCTTGGTTGGAACCCCCCCCTGAGAAAGGCTGCTGAGGTTGCTGTAGCCCTGGTATAATGGGACCTAATATTAACAGGCACTGCTTTCCCATGGTGCGAGTAGCAAAAACGGATACAATGTGCTATCCATTTGGAGATGGTCTGTTTTGAAATAGCCTGTCCTTGTGAACCTGCAGCATAGGATACAAAGAGTTGGTCAGTTTTTCTGAAGGTCTTGGTCTTATCCAAATAGTAACATAGCTGTCTGTGAATGTCCAAAGAGTGAAGGAGTCTTTCTCCTTTATTCTGGAGGTTTGGATAAAAGGTGGGTAAATGAATGGTCTGATTCAAAGCCACACTGGATACTACCTTTGGCATAAAGGTAGGGTTAGTTTATAAAGAGACTCTGTCCTGATGGAAAATAATGAAAGGTTCCACTGCCATAAGTGCCTGTAGTTCTGAGACCCTGTGTGCTGAGGTGATAGCCAGCAACAGAGCTGTTTTCCATGACGAGTATTGTAGTTCTGCTGAGAAGGCTGGTTCGAAAGGAGGCAGTGTTCATTTTTCTAAAACGAAGCTGAGGTCCCAAGCTGGCGTTGGGGGTTTTCGGGGGGGGGGGTCTTATATTCTTAGCCCCTCTGAGAAACTGCCTTAGTAAAGGGTGTGAGAATATGGGAGGATCCGTACTATACTGAGCTGAAATGGCTGAAGCATGGATCTTAATGGATGAGTAAGAAAGGCCTTTGTGTAGCATCTCAGTTAAGTATTGCAGTATTTGAGGAATGTTTGGTATCCAAGGATTTTGGCCTTTAGCCTGGTTCCATGCACAAAATCTTTTCCATTTGTCTGAGTAAGTTTTTCTGGTGCTGGGCCCTCCTGGCCCCCAAAATGACATTCAGGACGTCCTTTGAGAGAAGTGTTGATTGATGATTCAAGGTATTCTCCATGCAGCTAAATTTAAAGTCCTGAGCTGACTGTGAAGGATCTGAGAGTTTTGCTGAGTCAACAGAAGTGGGAATTGAGATAAGATCCATGGAGGGCTGTGAGTCAAGGTCCTTAAGTAATGGGTACCAGTGCTGACGTGGCCAGTCCGGAGCAATGAGGATCATTTGAGGTCTCTCTGATCTGACTTTCAGTAATACCTTGGTCAAGAGAGGTAGTGGTGGGAAGGCATAGACTGTCAATGCTGTCCAACTGAATGATAGGGCATCCACTTTCCAGGCTAGGGAATGATAAATCCTTGTTCAAAATTTCTGTAGTTGGCAATTGTTGGGGGAGGCAAATAGATCTATGTCTGGGCGTCCCCACCTTTGAGTTATCATTGAAAATACTTGTGGGTGTAGTCTCCACTCGTGAGGATCTGCCAAATTTCTGCTCAATTCGTCTGCCAATATGTTTTCCTTTCCTGGCAGGAATTGTGCTTGCAGTTGTACTTGGAAAGTCAATGCTGTGTTCCACAAGGTCATTGCCTGTCTGCATAAAGGGTAGGAGTGTGTTCCTCCCTGTTTGTTTATGTACCACATAACTGTGGTGTTGTCTGTCATTAGTAGTTGTCCAGGATGCAAGAGGTCCTTGAAGGCTGGGCATTTTGAACAGCTAGCATCTCCTTTTGGTTAATGTGTAGATGCATTTGTTTTGCGGACCATTTGCCCTGTATGCACTGTCCTACCATGTGTGCTCCCCAGGCGTAGTCTGAAGAATCTGTTGTCATAGTTTGGTTTGCTGGAGGTAAGACAAAAGGAAGACCCTTGTTTACTTGACATTCTTGAGCCCACCATAGGAACTCTTTTTGAAGGCAGGGAATGTGAGGTATACTTGTTTCGAGGCTGTGCCTGTGTTGAGTCCATACATTTTTCAGGTACCATTGTAATTTCCTCATATGCAGCTTTGCATGTGGAATTAGTTGAATGCAGGATGCCATGAACCCCAATGCCTGCAGGATTTTCCTTGCAGTGAGCTGGGTAAAAGTTGCCATCTTTTTGAAGTATTGAGTCAGTTGTTTTTGTCTGGCGTGCGATAAGCCATCTGGGCCATTGTATTTAAGCTGGCACCCAGGAATATTATGCCTTGTGAGGGTATTAGCTTTGACTTCTTTTTGTTTACTGTGTACCCTAGGCAACTTAGCAGCTTCGTTACAAATGCCAGATGCTGTAATAGAATGGCCTTGCTGTCCGCTTGGATCAGGCAGTCGTCCAGATATGGATAAATTTGTATTCCTCGTTGTCTGCGTATGCAATTACTGATGCCAGGCATTTCGTAAATACTCTGGGCGCAGTAGATAAGCCAAAGGGCAATGCAAAGAATTGATAATGCGTTGTACCTGCCAAAAATCTGAGGTAGTCTGATAGGGACATGCAGGTATGCCTCTTTGAGGTCCAACGTCACCAGCCAAGACTCCATGCCCAGCATGGGAAGAAGCTGCTGTAGTGTGAGCATTTTGAAGTGTGAGCATTTTGAATTTGGGTACCTCCAGGTAAGTGTTTAGAATTGAGAGGTTTAAAAATGGGTCTCCAGGCTTTGTCCTTTCTTGGTACTAGAAACAGTCTTGAGTAAAAACCTTGACCTTGCTCCTTTGTAGGTAACCTTTTGAATTGCTTTCATATCCATGAGAGCTGAAATTTGCATTTGCGCCTCTGCCCATTGGTTTGGAGGCAGATTTGGCATGCCTCTCATCCGTGGTAAAGTTTGAAAATGAAATCTGTAGCCTCAGGTAATAATATCCAGAACCCATTTGTCCTTTGTTATGATGCACCAATTTTGTGGAAATATAGCCAGTTTTCCTCCCAAAGGTGCTGCCAGGGCAATTTTGCTTGGCAGGTGAAGAGGGAAGTCATTGTGTTTGTTTCCTGAAGGGTTGAGATCTTTCGTCTCCACCTATTTGAGTTGTTGTGTGCCATTGTCTAGGCCTGAAAGAACCTTGTGGCTGGCCTCTGCCCCTTGGGCGTCTGTACCTACCCCTTTGGGGTCTGTCTGATGCAGGAAAGGACCAGTTTTTTGATGGCCAGTTTCTGCTGAAACGAGGAGGTTGTACCTGTAAAAAATCTTTAACTGACTGCATAGATTTTGCCTTTTCTTCCATTTTCTTTAAAACTTCCTCTGCTTTGACACCAAATAACACATCTTTCTGCAATGGAGCATCCAATAACTGCTTTGACATGTTCTGGTAAGGCTTGCTCTTTTAGCCAAGCATGTCTACGTATTACAGATCCTGTGACAGCTGCTCTACATGAGTGTTCCAATGAATCAAAACCACATTGTAAGGTATGCTTTCCCACCTGTTCTGCTGCATGCAGCAAATCCTGCATCTCTTTGAAATCAGGTTGATCTTTCTGAGGGATCATTTTCTGCTTTGACTGTGTAATCAAGTACTGCTGGTATTTTAGCATGTGGAATTGGCAGTTTAAGGCCATCATGGCCAAAGTGGCAGACATATACACTTTCTTCCCCCATCTTTCTAATGCTCTGGAATCTCTTTCAGAAGGTAGTGGATTCTTAGCAGTAGAGGCCTTAACCCCTTTGGGACCCTGGGAACTGGTTTTGGGGTCTGCAACAGGGCTTTTATATAGAAACTTATGAGAATCAGGAACTCAGTAGTATCTGTCTGGTTTAGCTGGTGCAGGAGGAAAGGAATCTGGGTTTAGACTAATTTGGTGTAGACATCATCCAAAATGTCTAAAACTAGAGGAATTGCAAGGGGTCTATGCTGTGGGAGAAGAAACTCACGGAGTCTTTTCTTAGAGTCAGAGTAATCTGGGCCTTCCCAGTGGAAGTGTTCCCTCATGGTGTACAAAGTTTCCCCAAAAGAGTAGTCTTCGGGGGGGGGGGGGGGGAGACAGAGGGAATGGACTCTTCAGCATCTGAGTCTTCATAAGGAGGAAAAGAGTAACCCTGGTCCTCAGAGTTAGCCGAGGAAATGGATGCTTGGTCAGAGGAAGGATGATCTTCCTCCAGTCTAGGCCATTTGTCAGGAGGGGGTTGTGAACCCCTGATAAGGGTAATTAAATCCTCAGCCATCTTAAGCATCTGTTTTTTAGGCATAGGGGCCTGTGGGGGGACTGTGGACCCGGTTTCCTAACTTTTAAGGGGGCTTTAAGTTTAGCATAAGACTTAATAGAGATAGTTGTCGGTTTGAAAACACCTTCAGAAACCAAAGGCCTGTCCAAAATCTCCAGATCACCGTCAGAGTTGGCGTCCGAGGGGTGAGATGGAACCGGCTCCTAAGGCCCAGCTGATTCGGTCTGGGAGGCCGTCAGAATTTCTAAATCTGCGGTAGTCAGGGGCTGCGTAGGCGCCTCGCTGAAAACCGGAGAACCGGCGGCAGGCCTTGCTGAGGCCTCGGTATCTGGTCTTGGCCTTGGTTGCCTGTCCTTATCCTTGCGTTTTTTAATCATTGCTGAAGTCGGTTGCTCCGACGACATGCTATAATTAAATTTTCTGCCAAAATAATGTCGGGCGAAATCTGCCCGACGCTTGATTGTACGTTTGTTGAACCTAGCACAAAACAGACATCGTGGTCTGGGCCTAGGCAAGGAATACAATAAGAATGAAAATCCTTAGGAGTTATTTGCTTCCCACAAGAAATGCAATTATTAACTTTGTCTGACATCGGTCTGAGGCAAGAAAAGTTTCCCCAACAGGGTACTTAGCTTTAGAGAAGACTTCGGGCTGAAATTCGATTCGAAAATCTCAGGAGCTAGCCGACCGGCACTTGCGAGCTGCTTCTGCTTCGGGCACCACGCGGCAAGAAAGACAGAAGAAAATGGCGTCGGCTGCCTCTTTTATCCCCGTCGCACTGACGTCAGGGAAGAAGCGACGACAACCGACGCCGGACCAAGACTTTGGGATTTGGCCGACTGCTGGACCGCCTGACGGCAGAATAACCCAAGTGTGATGACTGCAGCAGTATTACATGATGAACATCTGGGGTCTGGTAGCTAGTTGAGAAAATTAGGCCGTCAGTTAAGTTTGTTTTTCCGGTGTAAGGAATGCCATCTGGGATGCTGTGTCCAGGCTTGCTCCCAGGAAAATAATCATTTGGGTGGGTACTAGTTTGGATTTCTTTTCGTTGATAGCGTACCCTAGGGAGGTCAGTAGGGACTGTACAAAGGCCAGGTGCTTGAGCAGCTTTTCCTGTCTGCCTGAATTAGGCAGTCATCTAAATATTGGTAAATTTGGATATTCCTTTGGCTGCAAAAGACAATGACCGGAGCCAGACATTTTGTGAAAACTCTGGGAGCAGTAGATAAGCCAAAGGGAAGTGGTAGGCCGCTTTTAGGTCTAGGGTGGCTAGCCAAGCATCGTTGGAAAGCAGGGGTAGCAGTTGCTGGAGGGTGAGCATTCTGAATTCTGGTATCACCAGCAAGGTGTTTAGAATGGACAGATCGAGGATTGGGCGCCAGGTGCCTTCTTTTTTGGGTACCAGAAAAAAAGCCTGGAGTAGAAACATTGGCCTTTCTGTTTCTGCAAGAACGTGCTCTATTGCACTCATAGAGAGCAGGGAAAGGACTTGCTTTTGTGCCTCTGTCCACTGGTTTGGAGGTAGATCTGGGAATCCTTTCGGGGTTGGAAGAGTGAGGAAAGAAAATTTGTATCCCTGGGACTCAATGTTGAGGACCCAGCAGTCTCTGGTAATGGTGGCCCAGGTGCTTGCGTGAAACAAGAATTTTCCTCCTAGGGGTAAGTGAAGGTGGGAAGAGGGAGGGAGTTGGGGAGGAGAGTCACTGAGCTCTTACCATGAGGGGATGGCTTAGAACTTCCTGTTTTTGAAGTGGAGGAATTTCACTGTTTTGATCTCTGCATTCCCTGTGGCTGCTGTCTGGGGGGGTCTGCTTCCATGTGGTCTGGGCTGAACTGACATGGTGAGAGCTGGAAAGGGGACCAGTGTTTGGTGGGGCAATCCCTGCTGAACCTGGGTGGCTGGACCTGTAGGAAATCCTTAACTGCATAGATTTAGCTTTTTCTTCCATCTTTTTTGAGACCTCCTCTGCTTTAGTGCAAATAAGTTGTCTTTGTGCAAGGGTGCATCCAACAATTTAGATTTAACATGGTCTGGCAAGGGCTGTTCCTTAAGCCATGCATGCCTTCTACGGACAGAACCGGTGACTTCTGCCCTGCAAGAAGCTTCTAGGGCGTCATCACCACAGTGTAAGGTGAGCTTAGTTATTTGACTTGCAGAATGCATTAACTCTTTAGATTCTGCACAAGCAGGGAAGGAAGGCATTTTTTTGTTTGAGGAGTTCCATGGTATGTTGCTGAAATGTTAGCATATGGAACTGGCAATTTAGTGCTCTGATAGCAAGAGTAGAAGAGGTGTGTCTAGTGCACGGGAACCCCTATCTGAGGGGGAAGGGATTATTAGCAGAGATTGCTTTAATTCCTTTAGACCCTTGAGAAACAACCTCAGGGTCAGAAGTAGGATTTTTGAAAAGAAATTTGTGCGAGTCAGAACTCTGTAATACCTGTCAGGTTTTCTGGGTGCAGGAGGGAGGGTGCCAGGAGTCAAACCAGATTCCAGGAAAACAACGTCCACAAAATCCAGGACTAGGGGAATGGTCAGGGGTCTGTCTTGTGGAAGATCTAAGAATTCCCAGAGTCTCTTTTTAGACTGAGGGTAGTCCTGACATTCCCACTGGAAATGCTCCCTTAAGGTATGAAGGGTTTCCCCAAAGGAAAGGTCCTCGGTGGGAGAGGCTGAAGAAATGGAGTACTCTGCATCAGAATCCTCATAAGCAGAGAGGGGTTGCATGCATTCATATTTAGATGAATCAGAGTTATCAGACTCCTGCTCAGACAAAACTACTGGGGACAGATCTCTCTCTTTTGGAAGGGGTCGCTTGGCTTCCCCTGATCAGCATGATAAGGTCTTCCACTATTTTAAGCATTTGAGACTGAGGCAAGGAAGCAGGTGCTTGAGATTGGGTCGTCGGTTTCTTAGGTGTGGTTCGTACCCTGGGCCTTAGAAACTTGGTAGTTTTCGAAAGAACGGTAGATGCTCAGTGGCTCCGGACCCATCCAAGGGAGAGACAACTGCAGGATTCTTAGTTGAAGAAGAGTTTTGCAGCATACCAGACTCCGAAAGGGTCTCAATAGCGGTCTGCGAATCCACAGAAGCTGGCATCACAGGCTGCGAAAGTGCCTCACTGAGGACCGGAGAAATAATGACTAGCTTAACGGAAGCTTCGTCAGTAGGTTTGGACCTGTGCGGTCTGTCTCTGTCATTATCCTTACTTTTTTCGGAAGATCTGCTGTCGGATGGCTTACTGAAGCCATATCGGAATTAGAGGACTGTAAGCGAAAATATTTAGCTACAATAAGGGCCTGACGACGTATAGTTCTGGCGTTCAAAATAGCACAAAGGCGACAGCGGGGGACGTTGTGGTCTGGGCCTAAGCAAGTAACACAGTAAGAATGAAAGTCTAGGTGTGGTATTTGCTTTCCACAGGTGAGACGATTGTAAACTTTTCCGGACATCGGTTACAGCAAGAAAAAATGGGGTACTTAGCTTTAAAAGACTTCAGCCTCAATTCGGAACACAAAACTCAAGTAGCGACCGACCGGCACTCATGAGAACTACTTCTGCTTCAGGCTCTGCTGCAAGAAAGACTGATGTAATGGTATCAGCTGCCTTACTTTATACTACTGACGTCAGAGTCCTGAAGCGACAGCAACAGACGCAGAAATACTAAGCCTTTGGTATTCGGGCCAGCCAAGGGCTACCCTGGCAGGGATAACCCAAAAGTGATGACTGCAACAGTGAAACACGAAGAACATCAACTGGTGCCCCCATAGCTCGCCAACAAATAAAAGCAATGCCACAAACATGACAATATTGAGGCTCAGTGGAAAAAAGCACGGCCTCCCAATTTGCCTGAGAAAATAAATAAAAGGTGTCAAATAGTACAGTTGTGTACACTTACCATAAATATAGATGTTCGAGTATATTCACTGTTGCAGTCATTACAAATGGGTTATCCAGCTCCCGGTAGCCTGCAGTCGGCCAGAATACCAAAGCCCTTGGTATATGATGTCGGCTGCCTCCGGATTAAGCCTGATGCCAGGATGTCAGGTATAAAGGCAAGCAGCCGACGTCATTTCCTCAGTTTTTCTTGCCATAACTGTCAAGAGCCCCCAAAAAAAGGTAAGACCAGGTAAAGAAAACAAAAAAATCCAGTCTGTGCCCTACGAAAAAAGGGAGATGGAAGGGAAGGAAAAGTACAGTTGTGTACACTTACCATAAATGTAGATGTTCGAGTGTATTCACTGTTGCAGTCATTACATTTGGGTAACCTGCTTACAGGTTGCCCTCAGTCAGCCTGATAAAGTCATGGGTCCTGTGTCGGTTGCTGTCCCTTCTTCCATGACGTCAGGTCATCAGGGGTAGAAAACATGCAGCCAACGCCATTGCATCAGTTTTTCTTCCCCCCAGAGGTCAGGTGCCCCACTAATGTGGAGCAAATAAACAAAAAAACACAAAGGTATACCTCCAACAAAAAGCAAATACACCAAAAAGGCTTTTAAGCATAGTAAAAGAAAGTAGAGGTATAGCCAGAAGTTAGGGGGCTGGAGGGAGGGTAACCAGGACTGCAACAGTGAATACACTCAAACATCTACATTTATGGTAAGTGTACACAACTGTACTATGTTCTTCGTGTTTCACTGTTGCAGTCATTACATTTGGGTAGATTCCCAAAGCTATGGTTGGGAGGAGGAGGAGTTTATACAGCATTAGGGCCAGCTATAAGGCCCTGCATGACAGCAGTGGCAAAGCCAACTCTGAATTTAGAGAAAATTGGCAAATGATAATGCTTGGTGAAAGTATGTACAGAACTCCAGGTAGCAGCTTCTAGGATGTCCCTGGTAGGAACACCTCTGAGAAAGGCTGCAGAAGTAGATGCAGCCCTGGTGGAGTGAGATCTGATCCCCTGGGGGATAGGTTTTCCATGGTGCTTATAGCAGAAATCAATGCAATGGCTTATCAATTTAGAAATGGTTTGTTTTGAAATAGCTTTCCCCTCTGCCCCTGCAGCAAATGCTACCAGCAGTTGTTCAGATTTTCTACAAGGTTTAGTCCTGTCCAAGTAGAATCTAAGTTGTCTGTGCACATCCAAGGAATGCAGAATCCGTTCCCCTTTTTTCTGTGGATTGGAAAAGAAGGTTGGCAAATGAATGGACTGATTAAGAGCCACAATGGATACCACCTTGGGCATGAAGGATGGATTGGTCCTGAGTGACACCCTGTCCGCATGAAAGATGATGAAAGGCTCCACTGCCATAAAAGCCTGTAATTCAGATATCCTTCTAGCTGAAATGATTGCTAAAAGGAAAGCTGTTTTCCAAGAAAGAAATTTTAATCTAAAGGAGGTAGACTGAGTTTCTCCAATACAAAGTTAAGTTCCCAGGCAGGGGTTGGGGCTCTCCTGGGTGGTCTCAAACTTTTGGCCCCTCTGAGATACTGCTTGAGCAGAGGATGAGAGAAGAGGGGAGATTCTGTGTTATAATGAGCTGAAATGGCTGAGGCGTGGATTTTAATGGAAGAAAAAGGCAGGTCCTTGTGAAGCATCTCCGTTAAGTATTGCAAAATCTGAGGTAAACTGGGCGCTGCTGTGCTCATCCCTTGATACTGGTTCCAGGCACAGAATCTTTTCCATTTTTCAGCATAAGATTTTCTAGTACTAGGTCTCCTTGCCTCTAAGATGACATCCATCACAGGTTTGCTGAGGGATGATAAGGGTGAGTTTAAGTAATTAGCCAGGCTGCAAGGTTCAATGTTGGAAGCTGAGGGTGCAGAATCTGGTTCTCCTACTGAGACAGCAGGGAAGGGGGTCTGGGGCAGGTGCCATGGAGATAACTGTGACACACTGCGCAGGAGGGGGTACCAGAGCTAGCGCTGCCAGTTTGGAGCAATCAAAATCATCCTTGGTTTGTCCTGCTTGACTTTTAGTAGGACTTTGGAGAGTAGAGACAGCGGGCGAAAGGCGAAGACTGAGGTTTGTCCAGCTGAGGGACAGAGCATCCACTTTCCAGGCTTGTTTGTGGGGAGTCCTTGTGCAAAACTTGTTCAACTGGTAGTTCTGGGGGAAGGCAAATAGGTCTATGTCTGGGCTCTCCCATTCGCTTGTCAACATGTTGAAAATCCTTGGTTCCAGTTTCCACTCATGAGGGTCCATGAGGTTTCTGCATAGTCCATCTGCCAGTGCATTTATTTTCCTGGCAAGACTTGAGCTTGTAGGTGCACTTGGTAGCTCAAGGTGGTGTTCCACAATTCCATGGCTAGTCTGCAGAGGGGGTAGGAATGTGTAGCCCCCTGCTTGTTTATGTACCACATAACTGTGGTGTTGTCCGTCTTTACCATTAGTTGCCCTGGAAGAATGTAGTCCTCGAAGGCTGTCAGAGCATTCTGTACAGCTAACATTTCTTTCTGATTGATATGTAGGTGCATTTGACTTAGGTTTCATTTGCCCTGAATGCACTTCCCTGCCAGGTGAGCCCCCCATGCATAGTCTGATGCATCCGTTGTTAGGGTATGGGCAGCAGAGGGTAGTGTGAACGGTAGTCCCTTGTTTTGGTGGCAGGCCTCTGCCCACCAGAGGAACTCTAGGCATAGGCAAGGTATGAGAGGAATCATTGTTTCTAGGCTGTGAGAATGTTGACTCCATAGGCTTTTTAGATACCACTGTAGTTTCCTCATATGCAGTCTTGCATATGGAATTAGAAGAATGCAGGAGGCCATGAACCCCAAGGCTTGCAGTATTTGACTTGCAGATAGCAGGGTTTTTGTGGCCACTTGTTTGAAATAGGTTATCAAATGAATTTTCTTTTCTGGCGTGAGGTAAGACATCTGGGAAGTTATATTCAAGCTTGCTCCCAGGAATATAATTTGTTGGCAGAGTACCAGTTGTGATTTCTTTTCATTTATGGTGTACCCCAGACAAGTTAGAACCCTTTTTACAAATGCCAGATGATTCAAAAGTATGCCCTGGCTTTCTGCCTGAATTAGACCATCGTCCAGGTATGGGTATATTTGAATACTTCTTTGCCTGCAAAATGCAATAACTGTAGCCAGGCACTTTGTGAATACCCTGGGTGCAGTAGACAAGCCAAAGGGCAGTGCAGAGAACTGATAATGTATGTAGCCTGCTTTGAAGCGTAGGTATCTTCTGCAAGATTCCCTTATTGGGATGTGCAGGTATGCTTCTTTTAAATCTAGTGTTGCCAACCAGGCGTCTTTGCCTAGCATAGGAAGTAATTGGTGAAGAGTCAGCATCTTGAATTTTGGAATCTCCAGAAAGGTGTTTAGAGTAGACCGGTCCAGGATTGGACGCCATGATTTGTCTTTTCTGGGCATCAAGAAAAGTCTGGAGTAGAAACCTTGTCCCTTTTCCTCTTCTGGTACCAGTTGAAAAGCCCCCATGCTTAAGAGGGAAAGTACTTGTTTTTGAGCCTCTGCCCACTGATTTGGGGGTAGGTCCGGCCACCCATTTGGTGTTGGCAACGTGTGGAAATGAAATCTGTATCCCTGGGGTACTATATTTAAAACCCATTTGTCCTGTGTTATGAGTTCCCAGTTCTTTGCATGAAGAGCAATCTTTCCCCCCAAAGGGGCGGTCAGAAGACAAGTGCTTGGAAATTTCAGAAAGGAAGTCATTGAGACTGTTTACCATAGGGGGTGTCTTGTTATTCCCAGATTTGGAAGTGGAGGCCCCCCACTGCTTAGTTCTGATAGTCCCCTGGGACTGAAAATTGGGGTTTTTGCTATGTCTGGGTTTGGCTTGAGAAGACCTGGATGGGGCTGGAAAGGACCAATTCTTAGTAGGCCAGTGCCTACTAAATCTAGGAGGTTGCACTTGTAAAAAATCTTTAACAGTTTGCATAGATTTAGCTTTATCTTCCATCTTTTGAAGAACTTCTTCAGCTTTGTTGCCAAACAGGCGGTCCTGATTTAAAGGAGCAACCAACAATTTAGCTTTAACATGATCAGGCAAAGATTGCTCCTTAAGCCAAGCATGCCTTCTAAACACAAAACCAGTAACAGCAGCCCTGCAAGAGGCCTCTAAAGAATCAAAACCACATTGCAAAGTATGTTTTCCAACTTGTTCAGCAGAATGCATCAAGTCCTGTAAATCTTTCTTTTCCACACAGTCAGGAATCAACATCATTTTCTGTTTAAGCAGTCCAATGACATGTTGCCGATATTTTAACACATGAAATTGGCAGTTTAAAGCTCTGATTGCCAAGGCTGCTGAAGTATAAACCTTTTTACACCCCATCTATCCAGCGCCCTGGAGTCTCTATCAGAAGGGGTAGGATTTTTGGCAGTAGAAGCCTTAATGCCCTTGGGCCCCTGAGAAATAGTCTCTGGATCTGCAATAGGATTTTTGAAAAGGAACTTGTGAGACTTAGGAACCCTGTAGTATCTGTCAGGTTTACTAGGAGCAGGAGGCAGGGAATCAGGGGCCATACTGGACTCCCGAGAAAACATAATCAACAATGTCTAGTACAGGAGGAATAGCCAAAGGCCTATGATGAGGTAGAAGAAGGAAATCCCTAAGCCTCTTTTTTGAATCAGAAAATTCCTGGCTTTCCCAATGAAAATGCTCCCTTAAAGTATGTAAGGTTTCCCCAAAAGAAAAATCCTCACGAGGGGAAGCAGAGGGAATAGAATCCTCTGCATCAGAATCCTCATAAGTAGGTAAGGACAAATCCAGGTCGTCAGAAGAAACAGAATCCTGATCAGAAGATTCATAATCAACCTCAGCCCTAGGCCTCTTAGAGGGGGGTGGGGTTGACTACCCCTGATTAGAGTTATTAGATCTTCAGCCATTTTTATAATTTGTTTTTTAGGCATAGGGGCCTGAGCATGTGGCCTGGCCATCGGTTTTTTAGACATGGATCGAGATTTAGGCCTTAGTAATGAAGGAGGCGTCGATTTAATATGCAAGTCCGTAGGCCTGAAGACACCCTCAGAAGCCAGTGCCTGCACTGCGGCTCCGGACCCATCCAAGGTAGAGACATCCACGGGTTCCATAGTTGAAGTATCTTGCGGCATACCGGACTCCAATTGGGTCTCAGTAGAGGCCTGCGAATCAGAAGTAGCGGGTATCAGGGGCTGCAAAAGCACCTCACTGAGTACCGGCGAACTGGCAAATGGCTTAGGAGAAGCGTCGGCGGCGGTTTTGGACCTCGGCAGCCTGTCTCTGTCTTTATCTTTGCGTTTTTTCGGAATCCCGGTAGTCGGATGGCTAACCGACGACATTTCTGGATAATTAAACAGAGCACCAAAATATTTAGAGGCAAAAATATACTGATGACAGATAGTGCGCGGATTAAATAAAGCACAAAACCGACAGCAAGGTAAGTCGTGGTCAGGGCCTAGGCGAGGAATACAGTATGAATGAAAATCTTTATGAGGTATTTGCTTTCCACAAGTAATGCAATTATTAACTTTTACTGACATCGGAAAGGAGCAAGAAAAAGTTTTCCCAATGGGGTACTTAGCTTTAAGTTGAAGACGTCAGTTCTGAAACTCGAAAACGAAAATTTCAGGAGTCAGCCGACCGGCACTTGCGAACTGCTTCTGCATCGAGCACTGCACAGCAAGAAAGACTGATGTAATGGTGTCGGCTACATGTCTGATACCCCTGACAACCTGACGTCATGGAAGAAGGGACAGCAACCAATAAAGGACCCAAGACTTTTGTTAGTCACGCCGACTGAGGGCAACCTGCAAGCAGATTAACCAAATGTAATGACTGCAACAGTGAAACACGAAGAACATCCTGGACTGCAACAGTGAATACTCGAACATCTACATTTATGGTAAGTGTACACAACTGTACTATGTTCATCTTCTTTCACTGTTGCATGTCCTTACAAATGGGTTGATTCCCAAAGCCCAGGAAAAAACAAAAAGGGAAGAGGAACACCACTGATTAAACGGTTGGTAAGAATGCCCTGCAACACTGCAGTGGCAAAACCAGCCCTGGACTTAGAAAACAAGGGCAAACTGTAATGCTTGGTGAAAGTGTGGACAGAAGTCCAGGTTCCAGGATGTCCTTAGAAGGTACACCTCTAAAAAGCTGCTGAGGTAGATGTAGCTCTAGTAGAATGGGTCCTAATATCCTGAGGAGGAACCTTGCCATGCTTTAAGTAACAAAAGTGAATACAATGAGCAATCCACTTAGAAATAGTCTGTTTAGAAATACCCTTGCCCTGGGCTCCAGGAGCAAAACTGACCAACAACTGATCTGACTTTCGAAAAGGTTTAGTCCTGTCCAGGTAAAATCCAACTTGCCTATGCACATCCAGTGAATGCAGCAACCTTTCTCCTCTATTCTGAGGATTAGAAAAGAAGGTAGGTAGGTGGATAGACTGGCTGCGAGTCAGGCTAGAAACCACCTTAGGCATAAAAGAAGGATTAGTCCTAAGAGAAACCCAATCCACATGGAAAGTAATAAAAGGCTCTACAGCCATTAAGGCCTGCAGCTCAGACACTCTTCTAGCTGAAGTAATGGCCAAAAGAAAAGCAGTTTTCCGGGAGAGAAACTTCAAATCTGCTGAGGCAGCAGGCTCAAAGGGAGGCAGAGTAAGTTTTTCAAGCATAAAATTAAGATCCCAAGCAGGAGTAGGTGCCCTTCCTGGAGGCTTTAAATTGCTAACTCCCCTCAGGAACTGTTTCATCAGGGGATGAGAGAAAATGGGTTGTTCAAAGGAACAGTGAGCAGAAATAGCTGAAGTATGAATCTTGTTAGAAGAGAAGGAAAGTCCGCCATTAAGTAAATCTGCCAGATAATCAAGAATTAGAGGAAGAGTAGGTTGAGATGGGTCTTCTCCTCTAGTCTGCATCCAAATAGAGAATCTTCTCCACTTATCTGCATAAGATTACCTAGTACTAGGCCTCCTGGCCTCACGAAGGACCTCAACCACTTGCTGAGAAAGGTTTAAATTATGAACCAGGCAGTCAAATGCAGAGTCTGAAGGTGAGGATGCAGAATCTCTCCTCAGTCTTGAACCAAGAGATTTGGCATCAGGGGAAGATGCCAAGACTGAGACTGCGAAGAAGTGTATACCAATGCTGCCTGGGCCAGTCTGGAGCTATGATGATGGCCCTTGGTTTTTCGTCCCTTATTTTTAACAGCACTCTGGGAAGAAGAGGCAGAGTAGGGAAGGCATAGACTGATAGCCGTGTCCAGGGGAAGGACAGAGCATCCATTTAACAAGCCTTGTCGTGATGATCCCTGGTGCAAAAGGTTGGAAGAAGGTGGCTGGTTGGAGAAGAAAAGAGATCTACCTGGGGAGTGCCCCAATGCTGAATAATGCGATGAACGATGGTCTTGCTTAGTTGCCACTCGTGAGGATCCAGGACCTGCCTGCTCAACCAGTCTGTCAAGGTGTTGTGCCTTCCTGGAAGAAAATGGGCTATCAGATGAATGCATTTGGGTTCATGAAGGGCCGATCTTGTCTCCTGAACCTGACTGACTTCTTCGAATCAGTCTCCAGAGCCATGGACAAGGGTAAGGTGGTCCACACAGCCTATCTAGACCTTGCCAAGGCCTTTGACACCATCCCCCACTCTGGAATCCTAGATAAACTTACAAAGATGGGCATTAATCCCTACGTCACCCAATGGGTTGCTAACTGGCTTACTGATAGAACCCATACTGTAAAAGTAGCAGACTCCAAATCCAGCTCCAGACAAGTGACAAGTGGAGTACCTCAGGGTTCAGTCCTGGGACCGCTCTTGTTTGGCATCTACTTCTCTGAAGTACAGGCCAACACTAAGGGACTCTAGCTAACAAAGTTCACAGATGACTGCAAACTGGGAGCCATTATTGAATCCCCAAATGATGTGGATACTCTACAAAAGGGCCTTACAGAAACAGATGCTTGGTGCCAGAGCCATGGGCTCAAGCTCAATGCCAAGAAATGTATAGTCATCCCCTTCGGGAAAAAACATGTATCCGTGAATTACCATATCGGTGGCAGTACACTAAACACCGAAAGTGTGATAAGAGACTTAGGGACACAGGTGGACAGTGGTCTCACCTTCGATAACCACATCGCCACAACAGTCAGGAAATCCTTCTATGTGGCACACCTCATCACTAAGGGATTTTCATCCAGAAAAAAAGGAGGTAATTGTCCCACTGTACTCATCCCTCATTAGTCCCATTATAGAATACAATGCCCCATTTGGTATGCACCCTCTCAAGACATCTGCAACAACTGGAAAGGCCACAGAAATACCTCACTAAAAGAATCACAGGCCTAAAGCAGATGCCCTACGCTGACCGCCTTAAAAAACTCCAGCTATACTCTGTCGCATATCGTCTACTCAGAGGCGATCTCTGCTTAACATACAAGGCCATGTCAAACCCACAGCTGTTGGACATGCTACACTTAAAGAAATCCCAATCCCTCAGAGCCACACGCTCCAGAGATCTAAACCTTGTCATCACAATAAACAAAACATGCTGGAGGGATAGGTTCCTGACCCAGAGACTCCCCAGACTCTGGAATAGACTGCCCATACATGTCAAGCAGAGTGCCTCTTTGGTCCTCTTCAAAAGGAACCCTTGACGATTGGACGGGAGAAAGGAAATTCACCCCGGGGATCATAGTACCAGCCTATGAACCTATGAAGGCAATCATCCAAGTAAGGGTAAATTTGAATGTTTCTTTGCCTGCAAAAGGCAATGACTGGAGCCAGACATTTTGTAAAAACTCTGAGAGCAGTGGATAAGCCAAAGGGCAGTGCAGAGAATTGGGCGTGCCTGTTCCCTGCCCTGAAACGAAGGAACTACCTGCAGCTTTCCCTTACAGGGATGTGCAAGTAAGCTTCTTTTAGACCCAAAGTCACCAGCCAGGAATCTTTGGCCAGCATTGGCAGCAACTGCTGAAGAGTGAGCATTCTGAATTTGGAAATCACCAGAAAGGTGTTTAGAATGGACAAATCCAGAATAGGGTGCCAGGTGCCCCCTTTTTTGGGGACCAGGAAAAATCTTGAGTAAAAACCCTGGCCTATATGCAGTGCAGGAACTGGCTCTATTGCTCCCGGGTTTAGCAAGGAAGAAACTTGTTTTTCTGCTTCTGCCCTCTGAAGTGGGGGAATATCTGGGTATCCTTGGAGGACCGAGAAAGTGTGAAAGGAGAATTTGAAGCCTTGGGATACTATTTTTAGCACCCATTTGTCATCCGTGATAGTGTGCCAGACATCTGCGAAAATTACTAACCTTCCCTCCAAAGGAAACCCTGGGCCTGCAAAGGCAAGCAGGGGAAGGCCGGAGTCATTGAGAATGTTTGCCTTGGGAAGTTTGCTTAGAACTCCCTGACTTTGAAGATGAAGTCTGCCAATGTTTAGCCTTTTGAGGGGTGAAAGTCTGTCCCCTGGAAGACCTGCAGCCCCTAGATCTAGTGTGACCCTGTTTACTGAGGTCAGGAAAAGTCCAACTCTTAGAAGGGTAATGCCTGCTAAAACGAGGAGGCTGAACTTGCAGGAAGTCCTTAACAGATTGCATAGACTTAGCCTTATCCTCCAACTTCTTCAACACCTCTTCTGCTTTGCTTCCAAAAAGATTGTCCTTATGCAAGAGCACATCCAGTAATTTAGATTTTATAGGTTCAGAAAGGGGCTGTTCCCTGAGCCCAAGTATGTCTTCTGATAACAGAACCAGTGGCCGCTGCTCTGCAAGAAGCCTCCAAAGTGTCAAAACCACAATGTAGAGAATGTTTATTAACCAGAGTAGCAGAATTTAAAAAGTCTTGCATGTCCTTATTCTCCATCAGGGAAGGAGCACCAGCAATTTTAGCCTTAATGGCCTCCAAAGTATGTTGCTGACACTTAAGCATATGAAAGAGACAATTAACAGACCTAATAGCCAGGGGGGAAGATGTATAAACCTTTTTACCCCACCTGTCTAAGGCCCTAGATTCCCTGTCAGAAGGAACAGGATTTTTAGCAACAGTGGCCTTAACACCCTTAGGGCCCTGAGAAATAATCTCTGGATCAGCAGTAGGATTTTTGAAAAGGAACTGATGAGAATCAGGAACTCTATAATACCTGTCAGGCTTTCTGGGAGCAGGAGGAACAGAATTAGGAGTCAAAGAATTTTCCATGAAAGCATTAACAACTTCCAAAACTGGAGGAATAGCCAAAGGCTTATGCTGAGGCAAATCCAAGAACTCCCTAATCCGCTTCTTAGACTGAGGGTAGTCCTGACTTTCCCATCTGAAATGCTCTCTGAGGGTATTCAGAGTATCCCCAAACAAGAAATCTTCTGGGGGAGAGGCTGAAGGGATAGTCTTCAGCATCAGAATCCTCAAAACCAGAATAAAGCTAAGAGTGCCCCTTTTCATCAGCAGAGGCACTGGAAACCACAGAGTCCGAGACAGACATTCAGGGACAATTCCCTATCCCTCTTAGAAGGAGGTGGCTGAGAGCCCCTGATGAGAATCAA
Source organism: Protopterus annectens (assembly GCF_019279795.1). NCBI lineage: Eukaryota > Metazoa > Chordata > Ceratodontiformes > Protopteridae > Protopterus > Protopterus annectens. The sequence continues at coordinate 392,345,656 of NC_056746.1, forward strand.
GAGATCACTAGCCATCTTAACCATTTGAGCCGGAGGCAACTGAGGGGAGGCCAGAGCCTGTTTAGGGGTAGATTTTCAGATGGGAGGCCTGCTGGAAAACCAGAGGGACTCGGGAGGCCTAGCCACTGCCGAAGTGTGAACCAAGGTCGTCGGTCTGGATCTGGTCTCGGGGCGGAGAAAAGAGGCCTCCGAAGTCGGCGTCTGCTGAGCGGCCCTGGATCCATCAGAGGCAGTGACCGGCAGAGGGTCTGAAGGAAAAGAAGAAGCCTGTGAAATGGAGGGCTCAGCCAAGGCCTCCGAAGACGCCTGCTGCTGAACATCTGCGGACTGCAAGGGCAAAGGAAGAGCCTCACTGGCTACCGCTGAACTGACAACCAATTTAAAAGGGGTGTCATCGGTTAATTTTACCCTAGGCCTGTCGTGGTCCTTAACCTTTCGCTTCCTGGGAACATCCAAAGTCAGGAGACCAGAGGAAGCCATACCGACAAACTCAGGCCAAACTCCGAAGTGCTTATACAAAATCCTAGCTCTACAGTGTACCATACGCGGGTTGAAAGAAGCACATAGATCACAATTTGGGACATCGTGCTCAAGGCCCAAACAAGTAATACAGTAAGAATGAAAATCACGATGCGGAATCTGTTTTCCACAGGCAAGACAGTTGCTAATTTGCTCTGACACTCATTAAAGCAAGAAAAAAGGGTCCTCAACGGGGTACTTATCTGAGCATGTCTTTAACTTTATATAACTCAGAATACAAAAAGAAGGTAATCTGCTGACAGGCACTCGTGCAAATTGCTTCTGCTTTGGGTTCCATGGCAAGAAAGACTGAGGAAATGACATCGGCTGCCTGCCTTTATACCCGATGTCCTGGCATCAGGCTTAATCCGGAGGCAGCCAATGTCATATACCAAGGACTTTGGTTTTCTGGCCGACTACGGGCTACCGGGAGCCGGATAACCCATTTGTAAGGACTGCAACAGTGAAACATGATGAACATGTGCTCAACCTTCTTAAAAGGCTACAATGGAAAGACTACTGACTAGCATAATTACTTCTGAGCAGAAACCAAAACGCTTCCTTGAATATCCACAATGCAAAAAGCCTTCTATTTTTTTTTATGATTCTTGGCATTACTAACCCTATAAATGAAGACTACTACTATAATTTCATAGGCAAGTACAAGACTAGCTGCCCTTGTGAGCCATTTTAGCCGCAGCCAGTTTCCCTTTTTTGTTAGTATTAACTTATCCCATCTGGTTAGAGACTGGCCTGACCCATCTCATGGTTGATATACCCAATGAGGAAAAAGTGGGATCATGCCGTAGATAACTTTTAGGGAACCCATGCATGGTATTTATGTATGTATACATTTAGGAGCTGCTTCTGTTCCTTAGTAGTTCAGGGGACAGTCATGGGATACATTTTTCATTTCCCATCCACAGATTGAAGTTGCAACTGAATATGGCCTAGAATAAACTTTCTTTTATGTGGATGGAAGTCTGTTCCCCAAGCAGGTATCCTCTGCGAAATACACCTGTCCTTCCAAACACTTCTGTTGATATTGCAGAAGAGGTTTAGATCCCTAGATAAAGTGCTTCTGATGCCATCTGACTTGCTGATGTGCAGTAAATCCATAATTATTTCGTCAAAGATGCCTTGTAGACCAGACACAGGTCACCTCTTAGCAGCCTGTAGGATACAGAATACAGTGACTGGGCTTTGAGTAGGCCCATTAGAAGATGTTGTTTAGGCCTTAAGGCCTTGTATCCTTTTAGTAAAGTATTTCTGTGGGTGTTCCAATCGTTGCATGTGTCTGGACAGATGCATGCAAAAGGGGTATTATATTCAATGACTGGCCTAATCAGGATTGAGTAAAGGGGGACAATGACACCCCTAGATCCCAATCCATTTCCAATATCCTTGATTCATATTTCCTTGTCTCATGCTTTCTCTTTCCCAGCCTCTAGTTTTACATCCTCTAATACCTCCTGAAACACTTTGAATGAAGGCACTGACCTCATTTTCTGTCCAAAACAGCACATTTCATCTAGAGTTAAATCATTCCTATGGCAACTATTACACAAAAAGTTTAGAATTAAGGAACTCCTAAGTTAATTCTAAAAAAGTACAGTTATGTAAGCAAATTTACCATAACAGTAGGATAAAACAAAAAAAGCACAAATGGATTTCCCAAAACGGAACTGGTTTTAGGAAACAATTTTATTTCCTTTGAAGGGCATTTTTTCAAACAAACTCATGGTGTTGCTATGGGTGCATCTTGCGCTCCAGTGTTTGCAAATGCCATTTTTGGCATGGCTTTTTGGGAAACCAATATTTTGTTCATATCAGAGTTTAAGGATTGTTGGTGCCTTTATAGATTGTTTATTGACATCATCATAATTTTTGGCAGGACACAAGGGAGAGGCTGGATCAATTGTTTGAGTTCATCAATCATTCTACTGAATTTTTAAAGTTTACCATGTCTATTGAAGCTGATCGGGTCAATTTTTTGGATGTCAGCATTAGTAAAAATAGGGAAAAATCAATGTTTCACTTCCACACTGTTTAGAAAACCGACTCATTCAAATTCATACTTACATTTTTGCAGCTGGCATCCTTTATATCAAAAGAAAGCCATTGTCAAAGGTCAGTGTGTGAGATTAGCTCGAATGGTGTGCCAAGACTACCAATTTTTGGGTGAATGTAGTGTATTATGGGACATGTTCTCCAAGAGAGGTTATCCCCCCAGTTTTCTCAATGACATTTTTGAAGAGGTATAAATTAAAAGGAGAAATGGAGTTTATTTCACCCTTGTTAGGGAACAGTCAAATCCCAGATATTAATCCAAGTTTCTTCTATTGTAAGCAGAAACACAAGGTACAATAAAGCAATGATTGTTCCATTTAACATGCATTTTAGGGGAAATTCAACAGACCATTTAGGTGTGACACAGAGGTATTAAACAAAGTGGGAGAGCATCCCACTATTGTTTATCAAAAAGACATGTTTTAAAATGATGCTTGAAAGACCCTTGTCCAACTCTCCAGCTGGGAAGATTTCCAAAGTGTGGACATTGTTCACAATGCAGCTATTTACTTAAAGGAATGGAATTTTTTCTTCAGGGTTATGGCTGCATCAAACCTCAGAAAAAATATTGTGCCAGCAAGGGCATTGTTTATATTGCATTGTGCCAATGTTGTTCTAGTTTTTACACAGGCAAAATTATTCGACAGTTAAGGTGCAGAATTTATCAGCACAAAGCCGCGGTGGTGCAGCGGTAGCATTGTCACCTCACAGCAAGAGGCTCTCCTGTTCGATTCTCGGCTGGAGCGCCTTCTGTGTGGAGTCTGCATGTCCTCCCCGTGGTAGAGTGGCATTCAAAAGACATGCGTAAATGGGTGCGCCTTCGTTGAAGGTTGGGCATCGAGCTGGCACCTCAGCACTGTAAAAATCTACTGCCAATCATTAGCGGGCCGGAGTTCCGCTGTGGCGACCCCTAACTGGGAAAAGCCAAAAGAGAACACCCTATAACATTGGCAAAAGGGATGAACGTAATGCCTTATTTAAACATATTAAGGAATATTCTACACATTTTTTCAAGTTTATAGTTGTTGACAGTGTTGAACATGATCCTAGGAGTGGTCCCACGGATTTGTTTTTAGAATTTAAATGGCAGCTAAGATGCAATACAGGCCATTTACCTGGCCTCAACGAGGTCATATCTAATTTCCAGTTTTCTTAAATTAAAACTTCTGTGCCATTAAAGGAGATTTTTATTGTTCAAACAGTAATGGACCTTTTTTTTTTTTTTTTATGTATTATGGATGTTTATGTACATGAATTATTTTACGTCAACTGTTGCTTGCTTGAGGCTTAATTATGCATGTTCTTAGGGGGCGTGGCTATAACATGTCTAGTTAAACTCATTTGTTTTCTGTTTTTTTATTCTGAAGAAGTCTATTCATTGGAGTGGACGAAAGTGGTTATCTAAAGCTCAATTTACTTTAATAAATTCGTATTGGGAAATCCATTTGTGCTTTTTTGTTTTTACCAGTTCAAGGTATTTTCGTGTATTTTTTTGGTTTGTTTACCACAACAGTAGGATCATAGGAAGTAACTAGGCTATTGGCCCTGAGGCCCTTACAAGCCTAGCCAAGAATTTAGCTCATGTTCTGACAAGTCAGCACCCTATGCCACTGTCCCAGCAAGGACACAAGTGGAATCCCAGGGGTATACTTTGTTCCCCATCCAGTTATCCAGGTTACGCTTAAAAAAGGTTTAATGAGGTGCTCTGCTTTACGTGGAGAGGAGTCTATTCCACAAAAGGGTGAGTCTCTGGGACACAGATCTGTCCCGCCAAGTCCTACTGATGTCACACAACAGAGTGAGGTTGTGCGTGCGGGTTACTCGAGTGGAGATTGACTTGTGGATATGCAGCAGTCCCATCAGGGCGGGGTCTGAGATGGCTTTGTATGCCAGACAGAGGTCACCTCTGAGGAGAATGAGTAGAGTAACAGGGACTTTAGCTCATCTTTATAGGGAGGCCCTGGATTCTCCGGGTCAGGAACCTCTGTGGTCTCTCCAGCTGCTGCATGTGCATCTGCATCTGCAGTAGAGGTTCGAATTATCTCTACTGCAGTAGCCTAAGCTGTATGGATTATATCCTGCTAAGGATATAACAAGCCAGCCAGCTTCCAAAGCTTCAGGGTACTTTTCACACACCCAAACATTTAGTCAGCTAGAGCTGAGACAGCTAAAATGACAGCTTTGGGTGCCAAGCCCTTCAGAGCTTTCATGTCAATAAACAGAGTGACAAACACTGAGAAGGACAATGCTAGGGAAATAATAAATGTGCACACCCAGGCAAAAAAAAAAGGGGGGGGGGATAGAGGGAATGGCAACTATATTATGTTCTTCATATGGATCACTGCTGCAGTAGCCCAAGCTATAAGAGTATATTACCATAGCTTAACATAACTAGGAGATGGCAAAATGAGGGTCCACGATCCTCTGGAGAGTGATCCTAACAAAGTCTGTCCTAGACCTGGAGGAATTCATTTATACTGCTGTGTAAAAATGAGTACATAGGACTTAGAGATGCTGCTTCTAGATTATTTCAAGAATCCAACTCTTTCCAAAATGTCAGAAAGAGTTTTGTTTTCTTGGATATAACAAAGGTAATAGCATGAGACAACCACATTAAAACAGTCTTTTCTCACAAAGGTTGTCCCTTTTTGTTACCTCACAATACATGAACTGATCAAAAGATCTGAAATATTTTTTTTCTGTCAAGGTAGCACCAGAGCTGTCTGTGGACATCCAAAATATGGAGTATCCTTTCTCCCCCTCTCATTTTTAACTTCTGTAAAGATGACAGGGAGATAGTTCAACTTTAGGTAAATCTGGGCATCACTTTCGACAAATAAAAGATTAGGTCTCAAGGAAACCCTGTGAAAAATGAGCTAAGGTTAATACACCCAGAGAGCCTGCAAATCTGAAAAATGAGTTAAGGCTGACACATCCAAACAAGCCTGCAAATCAGATACTAACTGCACTGTCCTCAGGAAGAAGTGAAAGACTTTTCCATGTTAGGAACCTTAAGGTCGGTCTGATGAGTTGGTTCAAGCAGACAAGAGTTAGCTTTTCTAACACAAAATTAAAATCCCAAGGAGGGAAGGCTTCTTATGCAACACCCCTTTCAAAACATTTTCATGACACTGCATTGAAAGGGGTGGATCCATGGGCTGACATGATGAACTGACATGATGAAACAGTTAACAAATGAACCTTAACTGAGGACCAAGACAGGCCATGGGACAGTAATTTGCACAAATAATGTAGAACTAGAGAAACACTAGCTTTGAATGGGTGATGGTTCTTTTCTTGGAAACAACTAGAAAACCTTTTCCATTTACTAATATATAGTTTTCTAGTACAATGCTCCCATGCCTCAGTTAATACCTGTTGCACATCCTCCAAAAATGGTGCCTAAAAGACAGTAAAATTATATCGCCAGGCAGTCAGTTGTAGTTGTCTGTAGTCAGGATGTATCCATTGCCTCTGGTCATGTGTGAGTAAATCCGGTATGTGAGGAAGCTTGTGGTAATTGCCCTGGCCATTTCCAAAAGAAGTGAGAACCACTGCTGCCTGGGCCAGAAGGGTGTCACCACAATGATATCTGGTGAGTCCTCAATCTTCAGAATAACCCTGAATGTTTGTGGAAAGGGTGGAAAAGCATTTAATTTTCATTCATCAGGATTTGTTCTGGTCGTGCTCAGCTTGTCTGTCACACAGTTTTGCTCTGACAGTATGCAAGATGCCTGTAAAGAGAGATTATGTCCCAGGCTACCATAGCTAGTCTGCACAGAGGGTAATATCTGTTTCCCCTTTACTTGTTTATATACCACATCACTGTGGTGTTGCCTCATCTATAATAACGTATAGAGATGCCACAGACCAAACATGATATAGAGAGAGTTAAGAACATTTATAAGAGCAAACATTTCTTAGGTTTGTGTGTTCTGGTCTGTTTTTTGTTTTAAAAACTCTATACTTTTACTCCCATAGACAATGTTCCCCAAGCAAAGTCTGAGGAGTCTGTTGTGACCGACTGTGCTAGAGCAGAAAGGGAGAATATGAGACATGTACTGAGAAATTTGATGTCTCCAAAACAAATCTCCATTTTCACAAACCCCAAAATTGAAATCTGAAATGTCAGGGGATGTTGATGTTGGGACTATAAAGATTTCAGGTACAAACTTTTTTTTTCATGTAGAGTTTTGCAAGAAGTATCATGAGAATCATAAACGGACAGACCAAAGGATAATGCAGTGAACTGATAATGTGATCCAAACACAGAAACCCTCAACATCTGAAATCTGGGTCTACACTAATGTGATGATATGAATCTTTTAAATCTAATGTCACTAGAAAACACAAATGGGGATTAAAGGATAACTAGTTGTGAAGTGACAACATTTTGAACTCGGGCACTATGACAAACAGGTTCAGAAAGGAGCATATTCAGAACAGATTTCAAAGAATCTTCCCTAACTAAGGAGGAGGGACAGCTTCTATCACTGCCTGATTGAGCAAATGCTGAATGCAAGAGGGAAAAGAAGAGCTGGGTCTGGCTGGAGAGGAAGAATTCCCGCAAAGAGATGGAAGACTTCCACTGCCATCTGTAACCTTGATGGATTACTCGCAGAATCCATCTGTCTGATACTTACCATAAAAAAAGATCTGTGTTGTCTGCTTCTGCCCTTCTTAAATGGATGAGTCTTCAGACCTAACCCATGGATAAGACTTCAGCCACTCAAGCCTTTGGATCCCAAGCTCAAGCTCCTCCCCTTACTCATTACCCCTGCAAAGCCCAACATTACCTTAGATCAGATACGGATCTACTTGTTCAGGCATGGGTTGAAGATTGAGAAACATCTGTAAGAGTATTTTGACTCAATATATTTCTCTCTATCGTATCTGATGTCTAATTCCCTACCTCCCCTTTTATAGTTAATCTACATCCTTAATTTTCAAAATATGTTTACAACTTCTTAGTTTTCAGTTTCCTCATGCCTGCCTCTTCTCCTCCAAAATGGAAAAAAAAAAAAAAAACTCAACCATATATTTGTACATATATATTTTTTCTCCTCCTCCACTAAACTATCATATATTAAATGTTTTTTCCCCCTTGGATCTCCTTTTCTACAACAAAAAATTAGCCATCGCTCATCCAGTCCTCCCTCCACAGCTTCATTCCTGCAGTCAGTTCGTTCAACCAGAAGCCTCTCAGAAGTTGATGTGGACCACATAAGGATGCAGTGGACCCAGATTCAGTTGGTCCGGTGAGGAAGGATGGAAGAGACGATATCAGATCTATCTGTTGTCAAAGACAGAAATGAAGGTTCAGACATTCTGCAAGGATTAAGGGACTATGACAGTAGGAGGAGAGAGGGAAGTCCTTCTTGTCAGTGCTACCATCTGGCGAAAACTGGACCAAAACCACACCCCTTACACTACCCACAACTCCATCTCTCTCTGCTCATTTCCTCACCAACTTTCTGCCCATTTTATGATGTCACTAAGTCCTTATGAAGTGGGACACCTTATTTTGTCCCCCCATGTTTTATGAAGCCCCAGTTTTTCAATGCATCACATTAGCAATACTGTTCAATAAAAATGCTTAACAGAGTCTGCATTACTTGTGCAGATAAACAGAATACTAGAGTTTTTACAGTGACTTCCAGACTACGGGATTAACACTACTTCACATAGTCAGACTTTTTAAACTGTTTGTTCCAGGGTGGCTACTGCTTTCTTTTAGGAACCTCTCTGCCATTGCGTTTTACACATTTACTTACCAGCAGTTTACTGGGTCTGTTTATTTTGCCTTTCAGAGAAGGTTATACAGGGAGCACTAAATCTCTAGCCAAACTTGGGGAAGACGAGCTGAAAAAAAATATGAGGACACCCTTGAATCAGTTTTTTTCTCTCAACATACTTTTTAAATGATCTCTGCAGAAAAAGACCGCAAAAAATGTGTTTTTATGCAAGGGGAAAATTGAAAATTTCATTTCTGACAATCTGTGAAGTTTTGAGAATGCAGACAAGCAAATCCCGTCAAAAAAGTTTCAGTGGCAACAGCAGAATTATATGCACATTTCAAACAGCGTGTAGTCACTTTAGACACACAAGCAACCTAAATTACACAAGGAAACAGATGCAAAATATTCCTCATATTTTCACAAGAGGCAAGCATAAACTTCAACATATGAGCTTAAAGGCTAAGAATACTAAAAACAAGTGTTGCAGAATACACATTTTTTTCTCATTTCTATCAAAAGCCTTCCAATACTTGTCAGAAGCAGAGGAAGCAACATTAACCACATGATTAGCGGCAGCTGCTGTATTCACAAATAGAAGTAGTTGCTGGATTGGATCTTGGATAAGTCTCAAACATCGAAAAGCCTTAGGAACCTTATACAATCCTATCTGGCTTTCTTGAGGGCAGCAAGCTGGATGTCAGGGAAGTTGCAGAATGTGACAAAAACATCCTCCAAAACAAAAATAACAGCAGGAATAGGTGTAGGTTCTGGGTATTCCAACTGTAACAAATCACAATACTTCCTGGCAGACTAAGAAACATCACTGTTTTCCCAATGAAACAACAGATTCATTCTGGAAACAGTTTCACAGAAAGAGAACCCTCCAAAAGCTGGCCAAAGCTACACACTCCTAAATATCTGAATCAGAAATAGAAATCTGTAGATGCAAAACATAATTTGCCCTGTCTCAATCGTTTTACTTTACAAACTCTTGAATCTCTTCAGAAACTAATCACTTTTTATTTTACCAGAAAAAGCTATACAGGAAGGGTCAAGAGCCTGAACTAAACCCAATAAATTACTCCTTCCCAGAGTAACTAAGACAAGAGAAGAGATAATTTTTGAATAAACAGATCCACTTTTGCCAGGATAACCACCCTAGGAATGGGCACAGCTTTCTTGCTAGGCAGACTGGCATTCTCTTCACTTCTTCCAGGGCCAACAACAGTGGTTCTTCTTGGCCCAAGGGCACTCCAAAAGCTGCAGAGGACATGCTTAACCCCCGGTCCATAATGGCTAGAAAGACATCAGTGGGAACTAGGGAAAAAGATTACTGGTCTGAGAAAACAGTTTTGACCACATAAAGTTAGCCATCTATGGCTGAGGCACTTTAGTAACCTGTTGTGGTAGCAAAGGCTGTGTGGGGATATCAGATATCATCTGTGCTAGCATATCTGGCTGCAGTTTTGTAAATACTTTTAAATTATTGTATATTACCCTGTGTTATATATGTCAGGGTGACTAGCTATAGTTTTGAAAATAAGTTTGTTTTTTGATTACTTTGGCTTATGTAAAATGTTAACATCAAACAGTGTTTGTCTGGCTGACCAAATGTACATGTCTTTTAAAAAGAAATTTGAATGCAGGATGTGCCAGCCAGCTGACCTAGAGTGATGTCATTGTGTGCCAGAGCTGAAAGTAAAGGAATCTCCACGGCAGCTGTTTCTATTTACTTTTCAAAAGTCTGAAATAACAGAGTAGAATTCTCATATCAGCTTTCTGTGACTTTTAAAAGATTCTGCTATAAAAACAGATCGAGTCAGCTGAGTGCAGTGTAGTGCAGTTGCAGTTAAGTTGTTGTAGTAGTCAGTCGTTGTCTTCCAGATCAGTATTTACCAGAGTGTTTTCTAACCTGTTCAGCAGAAATAATAGGATTTGTTATTCCAGTCACAGAGGACCAGACAACAGCCTGAAGACAGTGGACATGTATTCTTATTTTCCCTGCAAAAGTAAGAGTACCATCTTGCCTTGCTGACTTAACGAGATTAGACAAGGACAGTTAATCTTTAGACAGTTAGGAAGCTACAGTAACAAGTTACATTTTTTTCTTAAAATCAGTGTGAAACCTATCCTCCAGCGTTATTTTCATGATTCATGTGTGTGAAACTTTGTGGTTTATTGGAAACAGTTATTCAGTGTACATATGTTTTAAATCATTTCATTTATTAAATATTTTACTACTTTTTATCATGACTGGCTATTGAGAAAGTACTTGTAGTAACCAGAGAGTGTTATGCTTACTGTGATAACACCAGGGCCACTCTGAAAAACCTGACTGCTTGGATTACATGCTACCTTACATTTTAATATTTATTTTACCTAATACAACTGAACACCCCTTTTGAAGGGTGTTGTGGTATTTTGACTGGTGGGAGCATTACCGTGTAATCTGGGAAAAAGGACATTACCGGTAAATTTGTGCCAATCTTTCCCAAGACTGTAGGTGTGATTATCAAATATATAACAGCACGTGTGTCAAATACCTAGAACTGGGACACAGTGCTCTGCAGCGAGTAGTGTGAAGACTCATCTGGGGATCTGGAATGAAGCAAACAGTTCAGTCCCAGGTTTGAAGCCTATTCCCAGTGCACCCTTGTGCGTTCTATCCCTGCTTTCAGTGATGCTCCATTACCGGAGACAGTGGTGAGGACTGAGGCCCCTTAGTTACTGCCCCAGGTTTAAGAAGGGGGTCGTCACAGGCTGTTTAGTAAACTTCTTATTTTTGTGGCTGGAAGAAGGAAGAACTGAGCTACTGGTAGGTTGATGGAACAGTTTTAGCTGATCAATCCTTGAACACCCACCACAGAGTGCTCTTTTCGGCAAAACGAAAGCGGAGGGTCTTGGAGCCCAATCCTGGCTTTTAGTCAGCTCAGTTCGAGATGACTGTTTGGAGGAGTGGAAGGTGTCCTGAAGCTTGCAATCCGTTATATCCTTAGCAGGACATAACTCATATAGCTTAAGCTAGTACAATAGCGATCGATATGGAAAACATCTAGCAGTTCCTAATACTGCCAGGCCACTAAAATCACAGTCAGCCTATCCATAACTAATGACTCAATTTTCAGCATATGGTAAACAGCAATCATTCTATCCGTACATGAAGCAAACCTCAAATAATTTAAACTATCTTCTAAATAGAGACCAAAATTATCACCAAAGTTTATATTACATTAATTAAAACATCACTCTAAATCCTCTTATTTAAAAGATTCTGTAAAATGACCTATGGGATATACACATTAGTCAAGTTCATTTGATGGAATGCAAACTCATTAAACCAAAACTGCTGAAATCTGTTTAGTTTGAGTAGATGACTGCTGTAGTACTTAATTTCAGTGTCCGAGAGATGCAGTACTAACGTCAGTGTAGTGGTAACTTTTAAGAGAAATATCGCTGTATATTTCTGTTTAGGTTTTCAAATTTCTTTGACTGTACATCAGTTTCAGTTGTTGTTGTGTTTTATACAGCAAATGTAATACAGAAACAGGTGTTTGCCCATCTTCACACCAGTGCAACCATGGAGTAATCATATTTAAGAGGAAAGAATGTGTTGCAAAACTCTCTGCTTGGGTACTTGTCCCCTGCAAAAACACTGTTCTGTCACTACTACCCACAGCTGTGTTTTTTTTTAATCTGAGGCAATAAGAATCCTGAAATTCCACAGAGAGTACATTTTTAGACATTCACAGATGGCTATTCTAGCTTACAAAGATAAGGCTCAGTAAACTGGAGTGTTGTTCACTCATTTAAAAATGAACATCTAACTCAGACAATCGCAATTTTATTAACTATCTCCTTAATATGGGTCTCTCATATGGACCATTATAACTGTTTTCCAGTTAACAAAAGCTAACACATGAAAAAAAAAAAATCTCTTTCCCGTTTTTTTTTTTTCTAGTAGGTGTTTCTAGGATTCATCCTAGGGCCATTACTTTTTTTCCAAATCACCAGAACTGGAAAAAAAAAAAACACCTTAATTATTTAACTGCCCTACAAAAATAATAAACAGTGCTTCTGTACATGGCTCCATGGCACAGAGGGATGCAGCCCTGTGACGCATGCAACAGGGGTTCAATTAATAGCCCCAGCACTGGAGAAACCAGAGAAGGAAGTGGAGAAATAAAGGGGCACGACCTGCTCATCTTTCCTCAAGTGAGGTACTCACTCAAGGGACACATCAGGCAGTGTAATCTCCTCAATGGACACTGAAGGGAGCACTATTAGTGCTTTAGGAGGAGAATCAGGGTTACTTGGAGCAAACACCCTATGCAGTCCATCAGTCCACTGTATGTCCTCCATCCCCCCCCGGGCTACCCTTGGTGCACATGAGAAGCTAGGGTATCAAGACAGAAAACAATCAAAATGCTCCTGATGGTGGCATGAATGATTGACCCTCTTGGTCGACCCACTGACCAGTAAGTCATAAAGGAGGCTGATGATCGAACGATTGCAGCAGTAAAAAGAGAAAAAAAAATTCTCCTGCATCCAAAGAGCACAATGCGTTTTCCAGGTATCTAACAACAGTTCTCAAGACACAATTAGCTGCTCAAAAATACTTCATGATCTACTGCATTCACAAAGATTTAAAAATTCCTCACATTGTTCCCTATAATATTGTTATCGTCAGAAGTCATCCACTTTAAACAATAATCCTCAAAAATTATGTTAAAAGCACCATCAGTCACTCGAAACAAAAGTCCAAGGTACCCAAGGAAGCAGGAAATAAGCACTTTTAAAAACATGACTTATTCAAGAAACCACAACAAAAAGAAATCCCAATACACATTAAGGTTTCTGAAATCTCAGCCTACACGTTTTTGTTTGGTTTACTTCATCAGATGTGGACTGGCAAGCACACAGTTTCTTTGACCGCCAGGGGGCCTTCGTTGGGATCAGAGACAAGAGAAAGTTTAAAAAAACTTCTTTTAAAACATCTGATGAAGCAAACCAAACGAAAACGTATAGGCTGAGATTTCAGAAACGTTAATGTGTATTGGGATTTCTATGTACGTGGTTTTGTGCAATAAATCATGTTTTTAAAAGTGCTTGTTTCCTGCTTCCTTGGGCACCTTCCACTTTAAACAATGCTACCATACATCCCTGTCCGGTTGGTCATTATTGGAGGAGCTAAAGTCATAGTCCTAATACTTGCAGAACATCAACATCCACATTTAAATGCTTACTCCTTTTCCTTCCTGGATGTACAGGCTACCCCTTGGGTATCGTTGGACTGGCGTTCCTACTGTGACAAATCAGTTCTGAGGACGGTACACCTTAACATCGCCTTTATGCCCTACGCTTCACGAGAAGCATACGGGTGACATTTGGCATGCCTTAAAGCAACAGTAGGCTTTGGTATACTGTCTGGATGTCAAGCTTCCACAGCAGGGAATCCCGTATGTAAGGAATACTGCAGCAGTGAAGGCAAGGACATCTGTTATGGCAAGATTTTAAACAACTGTACTTTTCTACTTTAACATGGATTTGTTACAAAGAGGCTCAAAAAAAGAGCAGAACTTAAAATTCTCTCCAACAGCTCTACACCCTTCCTTTCCAAACTTGGCATAGTCCATTACCACAAGCCCTTCTACCCATACACTTATACATAACCTCTCTCTCTCTCGTCACCTCATATGAGTTGGCCCTTCCTAGCCTAAACATGCTATTAAACACCTATTTTATGACTAGAGGTCTATAACCAACTAGGGATCCATATCTAAACTACTGGAGAAAATTACGTGTAGGCAGAAAAAGTACAGTCTTTTACCATATAAACAACACGACTTCAGAAGGGGTCTAGTACTTATTTATTACATGTTAACCAGGTAAGCAGACTAGTCTATTGACTCTCTTCAGTCACAACCTGAGCTCAAAGAGCAGAAAGTACATCACGGTCTAATTCTGTATCTACAAGAAAAATACCAGTGGAAACAGCCAAAGTCCTGCCCTGTTCAAATAAAACATTGTCACCAAAATAAAACAAACTAGTGCGGTCACTATAAAGGAGAGTAAACAGACTTTAATAAAACAAATAAAAATACAGAGATAAGCGCTTTTGGTAACAACCTTCATCAGATCTAAGCTTATACAACAAAATAAAACAAGAAACAATCAATTAATGCATTTCAGCCGACGACCCTTCAGAATAGGCTTCCAGGAGACGTGACCATTTAAACCTGGTGGCTTATCAGCTTGCAGATTAACAATCCATCGTGTTTCTGCTACTTCAGTTTGATTTATTAAGTCACCTCCTCTTATATTAAAAACAAGTCTTTGTAAAACCATAAATACAAAATTATGGGATGGATATTCATGTACATGTTTTGCTAGGGCATTATTTAAATTCTCACATCGTATATCCCTAACGTGCTATAGTATCCTTTCCTTACAAATTCTGTTAGTTTCACCTACATAAAAACACATAAAATGATTACAGGTGGTAGCATAAATCAAGTTCTTAGTATTACAGTCTGCACATAAACGTAAAGCACACTTAGTATGAAAGACAGGATGAATAAAAACATTCTTATTGATCAAACCACACACTTGTCCACAGGGAAAAGTTCCAATTTGTTGCCCTAGGCGTGATGTCACCTGTGAACTGCTGTTACAAAGCCTTTGTTTCAAATTCTTACTGTTTTTAAACAGAAAATGTGGTTGTCCTCCAACTTTCCTTAACTTGCCCATCTATTGTTAACAGTTTCCAATTACTTCTAATAACTTGACATACTTCATCTACATCACTAGCATATCCTAAAGTAACTTTGGTATGTTTCTTTCTATTTTTATTCCTAACCAAAGTAACTTCTTTACTCAGATCCCTATAATGACTGAAAACATATGGGACACCTTTTGTAGGTCCTAATTCACTTTTGGTTTCTATTAATCCAAAAACGTCTGTGTTACTGTATCCTCTAGCCAAAAATTGCTGGGCAAGTGAATCAGAAACCTGCAAAAGTTCAACAACAGACGTACATAGCCTGATGTTCTTATTAACTGCCCCTTCTTTCAGTTTATCATCAATATGTAAAATCTTCCAATTCTTTTTTATCACCTGGGAAATGGCATCAATATCACTATTATAATGTATGCTTATTCTTACAAACGGGTTATTACTCAATTTCTGCAGTCTGCATGCAATCTAGGTATATACTTCCTATAGGACATAGGATGTACAAAAAAAATGTTATTTTCTGTAACATGTTGGCATGCCTTACATTTTCTACATTTAAAGGTTCCCAACTTCTTCCTGTATACATTAGGCTTGTTGGGAAATGTGTTCTTGCATAAAATCTGTTTCAGATTCTGGCTGTTAGTATAAGCAAATCTGGGGTGGGGGCCTACTAGTGCTTTCAGTTTATCATCAGTATGTAAAATCTTCCAATTCTTTTTTATCACCTGGGAATGCCATCGATATCACTATTATAATACAAGTTTATTCTTACAAACTGATTATTCAATTTCTGTTCATTAGCAATATTCCCATTGTAAGAATTACCCATATTACATTCAAACCAGGGCTTGCCTTTATTCCTTCTCCAACCCTTTGTCCTAGCTATTGTTCTCTTAACTTTTTGTGCTGGATAGCCACAGCTAACAAACATGTACTGCACATCATCCAACTCACTTTCATATATATATTGTCATTTTGTGTTGGATAGCCACAGCTAACAAACATGTATGGCACATTATCTAACTCACTTTCATATATATTGTCATCAGTACACAATGTGGAAATTCTTAATCCCTGTCCACTCATTACATCATCAAAAATGTGCCTTGGGTGCATGCTGTCCTACATTAAAATATTATTTCTCCAGCAACTTTTCCTATAGATTCTGGTTTGTAATTTGCCAGTCAAGTCTTTATAAATGTATGCAAAAATCAAAGATATCCAAGTAGGCTGAAGTTGTACAAATATATAAATACTTTAATAAAATAACAAAATCAGGTAAGCACTTTCGCAATGTGTTTGCTTTTTCAGACTATAAAATATACATTCAAACAAACCAATTTAAAACAACCATTTGGCCAATCATAATGAAAATATTAGTCATGCGATATAATCAGTGATTCAGACCTCTCTTTTCAAAGCAGGTTTTAAAGAGATAGCACTGTTTAGCCCTGGAGACGCATCTGCTCTAAAATCTAGGATCCATTTCAGCTCCAAAAATTCAGTTTCATTACTGGCATCACCTTCTCTGATATTAGTATTAAATTGCTGCAGGACCAAAAACTTAAATTTGTGTGTGTCATCAAAATCTAACACATGCTTAGCTAGTGCATTAGTAGATTTTCCATTCTTAGAGGCCTGAATCGTTGATTACATCACATGCCTAATATTTTCATTATGATTGGCCAAATGGTTGTTTTTAAATGGTTTGTTTGAATGTGTATTTTATGGTCTGAAGAAGCAAACACACTGCAAAAGCACTTACCTGATTTTGTTATTTTATTAAAGTATTTATATATTTGTACAACTTCAGCCTACTGGATATCTTTGATTTTTGCATAAAAACATTACTATAGCAATAACCCACGCCTGGGTGTGGGTAATGCTAAATTTACCCACGGTTGGCGTGGTTTGGTCCCGAGGGCCCGAGGACCAAACAAAGCCAACCGTGGTAATTTAGCATTACCCACACCCAGGCTGGTTATTGCTATTATACATGACATTATTTAAGAAAAGAAACTATTACTTTTCTTAAATAATGGCATAGTATAATGCCTGTTTGCTGCCCTTCCGCAGATGTCTGGCATCCGGCAGTTCTGATGTACTGCGCCTGCGCAGTACATCAGAGTTGAGCAAAAGCAACGGAGAAAGCAAGATCTCCGTTGCTTTTTAGTGTCTCGCTATGTTAAATGAGTTTAACATAGCGAGACAGTTTAAAATAAGCAACGGAGATGCGGACATCTCCGTTGCTTATTTTAACTGTCTCGCCATGTTAAACTCATTTAACATAGCGAGACATAAAAGCAACGGAGATCTTGCTTTCTCCGTTTTAAAACACTGTCGCTATGTTAAATGGGTTTAACATGGCGAGACAGCTTTAAAATAAGCAACGGAGATCTCCGTTGCTTATTTTAAAGCTGTCTCGCTATGTTAAACCCATTTAACATAGCGAGACAGTGTTTTAAAAAAACGAGTTATACTAATGGAAAAAAGTCCGGGCGGCCGGACCTTTTTCCATTAGTATAACTCTATTTACAACGGGCACGCTGGCCAATCAGCGTGCACGTTTTGGGGGGGTCATGGTATAATTTTGGATTTGTCCTGGTACACTTCCTTTTATAATTATATTCTGGTTTTGGCAGTTATTACAGGACTAATGGCTGGAAGCGTTACAATCCTAATGGTAATACCACTAGTTGATAGACAAATGATTCTTTGAACATGCCTGTGGGTTGTTCGGCCAAAAAGGAACTAACCTCACTAATGAAAATAACCGTTAATCCTTTTATCGACATTAACCTCATTATCCAGGTTAATGTTAATAAAAGGATTAACGGTTATTTTCATTAGTGAGGTTAGTTCCTTTTATTGACATTAACCTGGATAATGAGATCCACCTGGAGCAACAGTTATTTTCATTAGTGAGGTTAGTTCCTTTTATTGACATTAACCTGGATCTCATAATCCAGGTTAATGTCAATAAAAGGAACTAACCTCACTAATGAAAATAACTGTTAATCCTTTTATTGACATTAACCTGAATAATGAGATCCCTGTAGATGCTACTAGTGAAGTATACAACATGAATACTTTTCGCATGTTACTCAGAGCACTGGAGGATAAACTCTACAAGTACAAGAGACTACAATTTATCTTATTTATTTTATTTATTTTACATTTGTTGACCGGGCTAGTCCAGCTGGATATATGTCCATTTTCAGTGGAGGCCCGGGGAGAAAAGCTCCACAAATTACAACAACATAAAAAGTCAAGACAAAGACAATAACAGTATAATTTGGTACATAAGTTTTAACAATTATAGTACAAGCCTAAGATTATATATTTTATATTTCAGTAGGAAAAAGGAAAAATTTATCTAAGAATAGATGAATAAGACTAATACATTTGTATTAGAAATGGTGTAGTACAAATCTTTATAACATATTACAAAATTAGATACACCTAGTAATTTATGATAAGAGATACTAAGGTCTCACAAAAACCTAAGAAAGAAAAACACTAGAGATCAATAGATAAGAGTATAGAAGAACAGCAAACAAGGATGGATTTCTAGTGTTATTTAACACATAGGTTGTGATACTATATGAAGGTGTTTGATCATTCCACAGTATATACTTATTTACATGAGAAAAAATCCTAAGGAAGGTTAAGCTCACTAAAAATGAGTGAGACAACACAAGACCATGATAGGCTAGGAATTGTGGGAGTCTAGTTAATAGTAAGGTACTTAGTCTGGGTTAACACAGGGGCATAGCCAGTGTGATTTGAGGTAGGGTTTAAGCTTGCTTTTAAATAAACTGACAGAGGATATTGAGGTTAGCTGGCTTGGGAGGATGTTCCAGGCTTTACCTACTGTACTGGAGAACAAGGTGTCACCAGCTAAGTTGTTGGATTTTGATATTTGTACAAGTAGGTTATTAGCTGAGCGTAAGGTCTTGAGGTTATTATAGGGGATGACTAGGGATGTAAGTATGGGTGTATTCTGAGGTAAATACAGGATCTTATGGACTACTATTAATTGATTGAAAAGTATTAAATTTGGCAGCTCTGACCATCCTAACTGATTCAGATTGATACAGTGATGAGTTCTATAGGAGGACCCAGCTGCAAATCTGGCAATATTGTTGTAGGAGGATGCAAGTTTACTCAGATTACTTCTACATATTTTGGTATAGATAGGGGAGGCATAGAGCAAGGTAGAGATGAGGTGGGTATGAGCAATAGTAACCCTGGCTGGAGGTGTAAGAAAGGGTTTTATTTTATAGAGGGAACCTAGTTTCTTGTTTACTATTTTTATGGTGTTATTAATGTGAGGTTCAAAGGACAAGTCGTTATCTATTAGTACCCAGAGTAGTTTGGTGGTTGGTTCAGGAGATATTATAGTTCCATCATTTGAAGTAATAGTAAAGTTAAGTGGGGAGGTTCTGCAGGTGGGGGTAAATAGTAGCATTTTTGTTTTTTTGGGGTTAAGGATAAGACGTCTTTGTAGGAGCCAGTTTTCAACTGTACTAAAGGTCATTTGGGTTAGTTCTGATTGAGAAGCAGCAGCGCATATGAGTGTGGAGTCGTCAGCGTATTGGATACAGTCAGCTTGAGGAATTACAGAATGAAGGTCATTTGTAAAGATGGAGAAGAGTAATGGGCCTAATATAGATCCTTGCGGGACCCCTAGAGTGACTGGGACGTGGGAAGATAAAGTATTTTCCCATAGTACAGCCTGTTGCCTGTTATGTAGGTATGATTGGAACCACTGTATAGTATGGTTGTCCAATGACAGGTTTTTGAGTGTGTCTATAAGGAGGTGATGATTCACCATGTCAAATGCTTTGGACAGGTCAATAAAAACAGCTGAGGATAGAGTATCAATATTACGATTGCTGTTAATACGGTTAGTGAAGGATAAGAGAGCAGAGGTGGTGCTATGAAATGGTCTAAAGCCATGTTGACAGGGTGGTAATAAATTGTGATCGAGTAGGTAGGTTAACAGTTGTATGTGTATACATTTCTCCATTATTTTTGCCAAAGGAGATAGAATAGCTATGGGCCTATAATTGGACAACTCTTTGGAGTTACCGCCCTTATGCAGGGGAATTATGTGAGAGACTTTCCAGATTAGGGGAATAGATCCTTCAGAAATAGTTCTGTTAATGAGGATGGATATGGGGTAGGCTATGACTTTAGCAGCTTTTTGCAGATATTCTGCAATTTATCAGCAGAGAGAATAGTGGGTTTAAGTTTCTGTATGAGGTTACAGATAAGTGAAGTGGGCACTGGCTGAAAATGAAATTGATGAGAATTACTGGTAAAGGTTGTGGCAGAGCCTGGGATGCTAGGGGATAGCTGGTTGGCTAGGGATTGTATGGTTTCAGTGAAAAAAGTATTAAATGAGTCAGCTATTTGGATGGGATTGTTGTGATCAGAACCAGAGGGAGAGGGAGTACTTGAGCATCCAGGGTGTAGGAGGTTATTGATACCTCGCCAGAATTTTTGGGGATTATTTTGGTTGGTTTGTTGTAGTTGGTAGTAGTAGTTTCTTTTATTGGCTAATATGGCTTTTTTTGTTTCATTTCTTAGCTGTCTGAATTGCAGGTGGTCTGAGGAGCTTTTTGTTGAGCGCCATTTGTCCCATTGTTTATTTCTTTGGAGGATTTTTTGTTTGGTCGTTTTGGTGAGCCATGGTGCCAGTTTGGTTCTAATTCTAACTTTGCGTAATGGGGCATGGCTGTCTAAAATGGTTAGAAATTTAGAGTTAAAGTATTTCACGGCATTATCTAATGGGAGGTATAGTTCAGCTTGAAAGTGAGCAGGGTTAAAATTTTTGGTAGTGCGAATAGTTCTACAGATGGCAGAGTTTAGGATGACAGTTTTTGTTCTGATTAAATAGGTAAGCAAGTGATCACTTATGTCCTCAGGGACGGTGCCTGTTTTATAGTTTAGTTGGGGGGTATTAGTGAGTATCCAGTCAAGGGTACTAGTTTTGTTGGTGCGGGTTGGGGATGTTATAGTTTGGGTAAAACCATATAAGTTGATATGAGTAGAAGGCTGCTCAGATATACAGGAGTTCCAGTTAATGTTAAAATCTCCAAGTATAATGGTTTCTTGGGGGTAGTTACTTGAGGGCCAGCTGAGGATAGCCTCTAATGTGTTGATGTTATTGCCTGGGGGAAGATAGACACATGATAGATATATGGCTTTGCTTTTGTTAAGCTGAACCTTAGTTTGAAGAATTTCTGCATTGTTGCAAAGTGGAGGTTTGGAGTCTAACAAGTTAACTTGTAATCCCATTCTTATAAAGTATGGCTACGCCTCCTCCTTTTTTAGTGTTACGGTCACGTCTTATGATATTATATCCAGGGGGTAGAACTGCACTGTCTTGTATTGATGGATTAAGCCATGTTTCAGACAGACAGAGGATGTCAAAGGAATAAACATCAATAAGGGCATGCAGGTGAGCTATTTTGTTATTGATGCTACGAGTATTAAGATGAGCTATCTGGAGAGAGTTGGGGGGCTTGGTAAGTGTCTGTGTGATTGAATTTGTTGGTGTATCAGGCTGTGTAGCTGTGATAGTGGTAGGACCTGGGTTAGGGTGTATATCACCATCTAACAGGGAGTGGACCTGAACTTTTAGGATGAGTTGTAGAAGTTTAAAAATTAGGTTCTTATTTTTCTAGCTAGTGGGTTACATTGAGAGATGTGATGGAGTCTATGAAATATGGCTGCTGAGTACTTAGCTGAGCTGGGGAGGTTGCTAACACTATGAGTGGAGCTGGGGGTAAGGACAGAGGTGTGTGTGATGTGGGTATGCAGTCCTAGGAATCTATGGTGTTCATAGAGAGTAAGTAGATAGGGAATGATAAGTATAATTAGGAGTAGTAATAAAGGTAAGGGTTTACAGGATCCTTGAGCCATTTGTTTAGGTTAAGGTGGTTAAATGTAGGGATACTTGTGGATAGAGTAGTAGGGTAATAGATAAAGGTAAATGAGTGATGGTTCTTTAAGGGGGAGGAGATAGGGGTAAAGTGAGAATATAATAGAGGTAATAGCACTTTAAGGGGAGGAGTTAGAGGTTGGTCCTAATGCATAGGGGTGTGGCAGTTAGAGTATAAGTTTAGGACCACTGGGGGCGGGTGGAATTTGGGGGCAGGGTAGGGGAGCGGAGTGAGCCCGCAGGGCGAACAGAGCGGGATGAGCCACAGAGGAGTTCACCCTAGGAAAACAATCAGAGGAGCAGTAGCAAAGGTAAGTAAAGCAGCAGAGGTTAAGGTGACACAATGCCTTGATAATAGAATATGCAGAGAGGGTTGGCAGTGAAGAATATTAGAAGAAAGAAAGAATAGAGTGGGAGTATTAGCTCTCCCAGAATATTAGAATCCAAGAGCCTGTAAGTTACTTAAAATTGGAGTCAGAATGGTGGTCTAAAGGAAACTATTGCCCTCTAGTGGACAAAAGCTGTATAGCAGAGGCAATATATACTGAGAACAGAGTGCAGGGCAGTAAGTATGCTATAGAGGATTGAAGAGGAAGAACAGTAAAAATACTTGTAGTCTAAGAAGGGGGAAGGGGTGACAGGTATGGGAGCAGATAGTAAAGGCTGCCGGCTGTCCTGGCTGGTGAAAGTAAACTTACAACCTAGGATATCTCACACTAATTGTCTTAAGACTTAAAGTAAGTACTTTACTTATAATTAAATTCCCTTGGGGACTGTAGCAGAGGGGAGGAAAGGTTCAGTTCCTTAGTTAGGGGAAACCGCAGTGTGTTGAGGAGAATAGTTGTTTTCAGCACGCAGGGCAAGTTCTCCTTAATACTGGGAAACCAGGTTGAGCAGCTGGGAATATAAAGGGAAAAGACAGACAGTGGTAAGACACACAGAGAGATAAAAAATAGACAGTTACACAGGCTTATTAAGTAGTAACTTGAGCATAGAACAGAAATTAACTTGCATAGTAAAAGAGTCTTGACTGCACATATTACAATGTCTCTATCAGTGATTATATTCAAGTAAGACACTTATAAAAGCAATACAGTTCAGGAGCAATAAAGGTTAAACTCTTCTATGACTCAGTCAAAGATTACATTCAGCAAGACACTTGTTAAAACAGCATATCTCTGAAACAATAAGGTTCAACTCGTCTTATAACTATCATGTTTGCATTTGTTGTTTGTATAGATAGACAGATATTTTTGTTTTAGAAAGGTAGGCTTCTAATTAGTCCTCCTTATTTGCACACATCATTGTTAATTAGGCTAGTCAGTATAAGGTGCTTGGGCAGAGGATGCTGTGATTTCTGTCGTATGTATAGTAATAGTATGCAACAGGAAATACTGCTCTATATAACTATACAGTGGTAAAGAATAGCTCTGCACATTCATACGATGGTGAAAAGCAGAAACATAAACTCTATACAGCAACCTTAGCTGTCTTTATAGGTCTGAAACAACACTAGAATGCTTGTAGTCATTAGCGTTGTTAGCATACAAAGAACGCCATGATTCCAGTCTAATATATAAATATATTATGTAACAAGAGCGGTTCATAGTTTTAGTATTCGACAAGAGGTTAGTTCTTATAAATCATACATTGTCCAAAAACAGAGTCTATAGCTCTATGTAG
Source organism: Protopterus annectens (assembly GCF_019279795.1). Lineage (NCBI taxonomy): Eukaryota > Metazoa > Chordata > Ceratodontiformes > Protopteridae > Protopterus > Protopterus annectens. Next base: position 392,369,351 of record NC_056746.1, read on the forward strand.
TGACTATAGTAGTCTTAAAAGGTCCAAAGCAACACTTAAATGCTATTAGTTGATGGCGTAGTTAGCATGCCACAAAAGCATACAGTCTATCCGGTGCTACAATGGGAAAGGTTTTACATGGAAGCAGCTCTACATCACAAGGTTGTCCCCAGAGGGCTACGTGTACTTAAAATGCCCTCTTATGGGGATAGTTACCCTGAATTATTGAAGTGCTGGCAAGTATTGAACTTACAATTAAGGTTTAGCTATATGCGCTTACTGAATGAATTCTTCTACCCCGAGGAAGAATCATTGGCCAGCCAGATCAATGAATTGTTTCTATCAATGATGCCTATAAGGCTGACATGTACACAAAATTCTTGGATGAACTGCTTTGTAATGTATCGCTTGAGCGGAAATTACAGAGTGACAAACAAAAAATTACAAAGAGATGTCAAGGACTTTCAAAAGGGCAGTGTGCTCTCCTGGCCCAGAGAAAATACACCAACGAGGAACAGCAGCAATTCTGAGGTTTCGGATCCGCCCACAGCGAATGCATCACGTCATATAGGCTCAGTTCTATCAGGAGGGTGTGACAGGATGGATGTTAGCAGCAGCAGAGGCTTTGATTCAACAGTAGACGCAAATACAGTGGTCTGTCAAGTGATTTCAACAGCGCAACATGCAAGTCCACTAACTGCAGAGATAATGCAGCCATCCTCTTCTACAAATGCTCGTTCTAGTGAATATACGATAAACACTCAAGATGAACCGGTAGTGAGACCTAAGGTTTATAGAGGGCAAGGCCCTGACTGTACGAGCAATACTATTCTGAATGACAATGTTTTAATTAAAGACCAAGTTTTTTTTAGAGAAAGCGCTCCCAATAAGACAAGAAAAAAGAATAAAGCACTCACACAACAGGCAAGGGAGACAGAACATGAGAGTGGATATGCCGACCAAACAGAAGAGACTGAATTAATTGAAATGGTAGGCAGTAATTTAATTTTTAACTTATCCTCCTACCCACTTACATCAGAACAAACTGCAGTCCTTAATAAGGGGCTTTCATTCATTCCAGCATCTACTACTAATTTATCGGATGTACTGTTGGATTTACGAATGTTTGCGAAGAAATTAATGTTGGGGGTGACTTTTCCAGAAGGGAAAGAAATGGTTAATATTTTTAAGAAGCTTAGTGTGTTCGCACCAAAGTTTTCTCCAACTGTAGAAGCGTTTATTAATGTGTGTGAGAAAGACTTAAGAGCTGGCTATATGTCTAGGAGCTATGAGACTGAATTTCACAATCTAACAATTAATGAAACAACAGCACTCCGTGATCCAATTAAGATGCAACAGCTAAGCATCAGGACGGCTGATAAAGGAGGTGGGATTGTTTTGCTGGACAAAAGTGACTATACTGATAAAATTATGGCTATGTTAATAGATGAAGGTGTATATGTAAAATTACAAACATATCAAATTACTGGTATTATTAATAGAGTTAATTTCTATTTATTTTGTCCTTCTTGTTCTTCTTTCGTCTTTTCTCGGTTAGGGGTCGCCACAGCGGAACTCCGATCTGCTAATGATTGGCAGTAGATTTTTATGGTGCCGAGGTGCCAGCCTGACACCCAACCTTCAACGAAGGCATGCCCATTCACGCATGTCTTTCGAACGTGGGGAAGACATGCAGACTCCATACAGAAGGCGCTGCAGCCGAGAATTGAACAGGAGAACTTCTTGCTGTGAGGCGACAACACTACCGCTGCACCACCGCAGCTTATTAAATTTCTATTTATATGACCTATTAATGACTGGCTAGATAGATTATGATTTATACACTTATTTTACAGTAGACCATCCTTTGATACCTACGATATATGGCTTGACAAAGGTTCATAACGATGCAGCTAAGCCACCCCTTCGACCAACTGTGCCAGGGAGAGGATGGCTGACAGAACCACTATCAATTTATATGAAAAAGCAGTTGAAGTAGCCCCTAGACTTTTGGTTGCAAGTATCCTGAAAGACTCCAATTCCTTCAGGATTTGTTTAAATGGTCTAATAAGTCTAATAGCTTGGAAGGTGTTATTCTTGTAACCCTGGATGTAAACTCTTTGTTCACAGTCATCCCCAATGATTTAGGGGTTGACAATATCAGGATGTTCCTTGCATCTGAGATGACATTTATGAATTCTAAGATAGAACTTATTTGTGCTTTACTACAGATGATCTTGAAAAATAACATCTTTGCATTTGAAACTGACTATTTTTTTGCAGAAATTAGGGGTGGCTATGGGAAAAGCATGTGCTAAATCATATGCCAACCTAGTTTTTGCTTAGTGGGAGAAACAGTCTGTTTTTTCTAACATTTTATTTTGTAATTATGTGAAATTCTGCAGACGCTTTGTAGATGACATCTTTTTTGTGTGGCAAGGGCCCTCCCATATTTTAGACCAGTTTGTTGATTATTTACAGAACATGACTTCCTATCTTAGTTTTACTATGCATAGCTCTGTGACATGCATTGAATTTTTGGACATAATGGTTAATATTAATGACCTAGGTACCTTAACTAGTATGTACACGAAACCCTGCAAGAAAAATAATATTTTACATAATACGAGCATGCATCCCGACACACTGCTAGAAATGCGGTTAAGAACCAAGTTTTTAGACTAGTGCGTTTACATACTGATGCCTCATCTTTGAGCACAGCCTTAGACACTTTATTACTCCTGTACTATACCCCCTTTGCAGTAGTTCAGTGCGTAGAGCGGGCCATAGAAGAAGTTAATATGAAAGGAGTTGTCCCTTATTTTTCTAAGAAACCTGAGACACAACGTACTAGTCCACAGCTAACAAATAAGTTTGATAAAAACAGAATGGTTCTGACTTACTCCAGCAATATTAACTTTGTATGTGATATTATGAAAAAGAATTGGCCAATTTTAATAACGGACGATAATATAAGCAAAATTATTGGTGATACTCTGCTGTTTGTCTTTAGGAATAATAGAACTTTAAAACAACGCCTATGTTATAAACAATCTAGGCCCTCTAGGATACAATCTGAACGTCAAGGCACTTATGCCTGTAGGTCTTGTAAGGCATGTAGATTTATTTGGTCGACTACCTCTATTATTCATCCTAGGATCTATAAAGACATCAGTTTTCATTTTTATGTAGACTGTAACAGTGGTAATCTTGTTTATATGGCACAATGCATAGCATGTGAAATGTTTTACATAGGCAAGACAAATCGCACACTTAGGGAGCGCATACTGGAGCATGTTGGTGATGAGGAATGGAAAATCTACTAATGCACTAGCTAAGCATGTGTTAGATTTTAAGTTTTTAAATTTAAATGTTTGGTCCTGCAGCAATTTAATACTAATATCAAAGAAGGTGATGTCAGTAATGAAACTGAATTTTTGGAGCTGAAATGGATCCTAGATTTTAGAGCAGATGTATCTCCAGGGCTAAACAGTGCTATCTCTTTAAAACCTGCTTTGAAAAGAAGAGGTCTGAATCACTGATTATATCACATGACTAATATTTTCATTATGATTGGCCAAATGGTTATTTTTAAATGCTTTGAATGTGAAGCAAGCACATTGCAAAAGCGCATACTTGGTTTTATTTTGTTAAATATTTATATATTTGTACAACTTCAGCCTAATAGACATCTTTGATTTTTGCATACTATATTACTTTGGGCAAATGACAAAAATTCTTCAGTTGTACCACTCCACAAAATAAATAGATCATCCACAAATCGATGGTACACTTTCAAACTTGCCTTCCAAGGACAAGTACTGGACAAAACATGGGTAGCCTCCCACTGTGCCAACACCAACTTAGCATACGTGTTGGCACAGGGAGTACCCATGGCTACACCATCTCTCTGTCAATAGTATAGATCACAGAACATGAATAAATTATTGTCCAATTAATTCAAGAAAAGCACATATCTGTGCAACTTTTTCATCAAATATTGTATTAGATGAAATAAAGTCTTTAACAGTTGTGATTCCATAAGAATTTGGAATCACAGTAAATAAATTATTGACATCTAAAGTCACAAATAAATAACTTTCACAACCAATTACAGATTCATATGAGTCACTTAAAGATCTTAAACAAAAAGTGTCCTTGATCACTGCTGGTGCACAAGACAACATTATTTTAAGTTTCTTCTCCACCCATATGGAGGGGAACTCAGTAACCCAGACTCTGACAGATACTATTGGACTGTACGGGGGTTTGAGGGGATCCTTACAGATCTTAGGTAAACCTTTCAATATACGTATAATAGGCTATTCAACTATCACAAACCTATTTACCTTCAGCTATGACATTAGATTGCAATAAATCTAAAGTATGCTTTACATGTGCAATAACATCAACCACTTGATTACATGTTATATTTTAGTAAATGACATTTTCTGAGCATTTTCAACATACCTTGTAAGTAATCCCCTCTATCAAACATTACAATTCCACCCCCACCCCTGTCAGCTGGTCTGACAGTAACATCAAAATTGTTCTTCAGATTAAGAGCTTTCAGTTCAGACTCAGTTTGATTATAGTAACCATGTCTCTTTTTTTGTAGCCAACATATCACAAATTTCCATTGTACACAAATTCAAAAAAGTGTCCATAACACGATGTGCAGCTGGCAAAAATATACTTACACTTGGTTTCTTCAGCGGTATCTCAGTACTATCACTGTCCTATTGGCCAAACAGTAATTTAAGGGGAACTTTTCTCCCAAACAAATGCAAGTCAGAAAAGACCTTGTGCATTTTGGCACTTTGTGCTGGTATAAAAGGCCTCTGTTTAACAGAGTAAGCTCAGAGTCTAATAAAACATATTTAGAAAGACTGTAAACAATATTTTCATCAGTATGAACTACAGTACCTCTTATCCTATCAGTTTTCTTCTTTTCCTGATTCTGCTCGGTGATCTTTCTTTCCGTTGTGTGTTTTTCATGCTCAAAGGGACTGGGAGAGTTGGAAAACCCAAACCAATTAAAGGCATCACTTTCTGTCTAGCTCCAAGCTCTTTATGTGAACTTTTATCATTGTTTATGGCTGTATCACATTGATTCTACAGTATACAGCCATTTTTACTTAAATTTCCATTTTGCAACTCATTTTCATTCACCACTGTGTTCTTAGAAAACGCTGGTGCTTCTCGGACTATTCCCCCCAAACCGGACGTGCTGGGTCCTTTCACTTCCGGTTGAGTCTTTCCCTCAACCTGTTGAACATCAGTTACATTTTGGTTCATATTTTTGTCACCAGCACTGAATATGGGCCATACAAGCACATTGCCCTTAGAAAAATCAGTACAGTCTCTTTGTAACTTCCTTATTTTACTATGCTGAATTTTTTCATCATAAATAGTAAGAGAAATGAAAGAGTGTCTAGCCTTGCAAAATAAACATCATCGTCCAAGTTCTTTTCTATTTCATTCTACATTTTCTCTATTTTTTCAACTAATTCATTTTCAATAGGTGAAAAAAAAGTCCAGAAACAACTGCATATACTTAAAACTGGTATCCAAGTTCAAGGCTTGCCATCTGGTCAACAGTTCAGGGTAAGCTGACCCATAGGAAGGCATGCATAGAACACGCAGTCCTCTTGAACTATTTTAAAATGAAGGCATGCTTCCCGATGAAATCTTTGCCATTGCATGCATTTGAGTTTAAACAATTCTCTTTCCAGTTCCAAAATTTTCTCATTAAGACACCCATCTTCACAAATATCAGGGACAATGCTTTCTCCATTAACATTCAGTTCAACAAATAGAGGGTTATTGTTCATATTTACTATTCTCTTTGCTCCCTCCTTAAATGTTCTTGTACATGGTGTCACAGGACAGTATTCAAGTTAAATGGTTTATGGGTCTGCACCAGCCATGTCTACTTCCTTAGCCAAAAATGAAGCAGCAGCAACAGCAGCAATAAAAATTCACAGCAGCCAAAGAAAAGTGAAAGTCCACAGTGGTAAAATATACCAAAAATGAGAAGAAAACCCAGTGGAGCCACCACTGCCAGTTAAAGCTTTATTTAAAACACAGATAAGTGCTTTTGAGCATCAGATCTAAAAAACAGTTAAAATCAGCCATATTTAAACAAATAACAACCAACCAGAATCAATAGAAAAACCTACAGACCTTCAATAGGGGGTTTTAAATGCATACACACTAAAGTACGACAGCCTTTTCTGATCGTTTGTAGTCGTTTAAAGCAGTTTTAAAAGTGTATTTTTTTACTGTTTTTGCCTTATCTTTTCAAAATAAATAAATAAAAATTCCTTGTTTCACACCTTTCTAAGCTAGTATAGTCCAGTTTTCAGGCTAGTGCTGAATTCAGGGCTGTTTTACTAGTTTCTGAGTTGCCCATACCTTACTTGGATAGAAGGAAGTTTCTCTGTTCTCCTGTGAGAGAGGGGAGCTTTGAACAACCTGTCTGTCCCTGGAGGAGTGTGGTTCCAGCCTAGAAGTTAGTAGTTTATTGGCCATTTTGGGCTAATTTCTCTTTCATTTCCCTACTATAAAAACCGAGTTTGCACGGTTTTGCGCACCGGGCAGTGCCAGTTAGCTACTGTTTAATTATTCCCGGCTCCACTAAGTCTCCTCTTCAGTTTTTCCCTTGAAAGTAGTCTAACTCTTAACCTAAGCACTCAAAATGCACCTTACAGCCCAGCACTTGTTCAGACCTAATAGTAAGCACTAATATACCCTGACACTGATTGCCCAGCAGGGCAAGGCTCTTTATTCACCCCTCACCAACCAAGCGACTAAGCAGCTCACCCTACTATTCAGGCATTACCAAAGGGCAACTTCAGGTGTGCTCTCCAGTCCAGCTGGTGAATCTGGGTATCCTGAGGCAATGTTACAACTGCCTCATGTACACAGACAACCCTCTCCTCCTACCACAAAACACTGACATATGCGAGAGATGCAACTATACAGCCAAACTGGAAGCTAAGCTGTCTCCACCCAAGACTGGAACAGACAGTCAAGAGGAGAAGGTTAACACTTGCACCACACCTCCAGCCGCACACAGACCTACTAAAACAGCAGTGGCAAAAAATACACAAAATCATACTCAGAGGCTCTAAATAAAAACCTGCAAAAGCATCAGAGACCTCCAAAGCAGACACCCAAACAACATGCACCTCCCGTCACAAACCAGACAACACAAACACAAAATCAGTGTGCCGCACAATCACAGCCCTTAAGGCGAAATAATATAGTCAGGCACACTGACGTCCCACTCACTAGGCTGGACAAGCAAAAAGTTATTATTAGCTGCCTGTCAGGAGCCAGAATCCACCACATAACACAAGCACTCAGGTCACTACAGAACAAGTACAAATATGACTCTGTCATTGTTCATGTTGGTGTGAATGACCGGAGACGTACCTCCCTAGACTACATGAAAAGAGACATGGAAGAGCTCTCTGATCATGTAGCCCAGGCTGGTATGACCCAGAGTAGCATCCTGCCCTCACCAAGAATGATACCTCAGTATAAAGAAAAAATTATCAATTTCAACAATTGGCTAAGCTTTTGGTGTCATTCAAAGGGGATCCAGTGTGTCAGCCTGGGACGACATGCTCGACAAGTTGCATTGCTTCGCAAGAGATGGCTTGCGCCTGTCACCCCTAAGCTTTCGAATACTGGCCAAGGTTCTTGCTGCACCCATAGTGCCTTTTTTAGGCAAGGCTCAAAAGTTAAACCCACCTCCGTAAACAGCACAATTAACAAAAAACTGAGGGTTATGCTACTCAACGCCAGGAGTTTAAATCTCAAAATGCACGCACTCAAAGCACTCCTCAGTATGGAGAACATCAACATCTGTGCAGTAACTGAAATCGGGTTCAAGGCTCCAGGAAGCACCCCAGCACTACCGGGCTACAACTCATACCACATGTTTTGGCCATAGAACACGGACCGAAACACAAATGGAGGGGGGGGGTGCATCCATATTCATCAAGGATACCTGCACCTTCAGGTTAGTGGCACAGCATGATACCTCTGAGATCATCCATGTGCAACTAACATCAGGCAAATCTGCAATGCAAATTGTGGCCTGCTACAGATCACCCTCCATGACCCAGGACCACCACTCCACCTTTCTGGAGACACTGGAAAACATGAAGGTCCTACCGAACACCCTGATATTGGGCAATTTCAATTACCCTACCATTCACTGGGAAAACTACTCGAGTACAAATTCCCAGGCCCAGTGCTTCCTGGAATTCATCAACTCAAACGCCCTGGGTCAGCTGGTAAACTCCCCTACAAGAGGTGAAAACATATTGGACCTGGTCATCACCAACATGGGCGACAGGTGTTCCACACCGGAGGTCAACCCGTCACTGGTTAAATCAGACCATAAACTAATCACTTTGTATGCTCACACTCCACCACCACCCCAAACTAAGGAAACCACAGTAAAAAAACTTTTCTAAAGCAAACTTCACCTTACTTAAGACAGACGTGGTAAGTTTCACAGCCCCCACGCTGCCCAAGATGCAGAAACCTTTACAAATGCACTCTATGAGCACCTACAAGGATGTATGGATTGTGCCATCCCTAGCAAAACCAAGACTCACTCCTCTAAGAGAAGGAAACCAGTTTGATGGACCCCTGCAATCAACAGGCTATACAATAGGAGGAGGAAACTAGTCAGAAAAAAAGCAAATCCCAAGAAGGAAAGACATCCCTGATCAGTATCAGTAAGTAAATATGGTTCCTCATGAAATTATCCAAGGCTAACTTTGAAAAAAAAATAGCCAAGGATTCAAAAGATAAGCCTTCTTTAGCTATGTTAAGAATCTAAGTGGCAACTCGCAGATATGCACTGAACTAGTGCAAAATAGCACAAAATATACTGAACCTACTGTTATTGCCAACATCCTGGCAGATAGATTCAGTGCAAACTTCACCCCCTCCCTCTCACCTCCAAAAGGGCCCACAACAATACCGGAAAAGTGTAGTGTCCCAAAAATCACAGAAGCACAGGTGAAAACAGCCCTTTCAAAAGCCAAAAACACAGCATCAATGGGACCAGATGGTGTCCCAGGCTGCGTCTTGCACGAACTACAGAACAAACTAACCCCTCACCTAAACACGCTGTTCAACCTCAGCCTCTCCACAGGCTACATGCCCATAGAATGGCGCACAGCAACGGTTATTCCTCTCCACAAAGGAGAGGCCACAACTGACCCTGGTAACTATCACCCCATGAGCCTGACTAGCCTGGTCTGCAAGGCTATGGAGCGCATCATCATGGAACTCATTAACAAAGACATTGGGAACCTCCAAACACTTGACCCGACCTAGTTCGGCTTTGTTAAGGGCAGATCATGCCTACTAAACCTGGTTGATGCCTTCGAGACAGTCACCAAGGCCATAGAATAGGGAAAGGTGGTTCACACAGCCTACCTTGGCCTCGCCAAGGCTTTCGACACCATTCCCCACTCGGGTATTACAGAAAAACTCACCAGCCTGAACATAAACCCCTACGTCACGAGATGGGTTGCCAACTGGCTTACAGACAGAACTCACACGGTAACAATAGTGGGCTCCAGGTCAGACTCTAAACCAGTCACAAGTGGTGTCCCGCAAGGCTCATTCCTGGGACCCCTACTGTTCGGAATATACTTCTTAGAAGTACAGGCAAACACAGGAGGACAAAGGCTAACCAAGTTTGCCGATGACTGCAAACTGGGAGTCATAACTGACTCTCTGGCCGACACAGACATCCTCCAAAAGGGCCTTACTGAGACGAACACCTGGTGTCAAAGTCATGACCTCAAGCTAAATGCCAAAAAATGCATAGTCATCCCGTTTGGGAAAAACAAAACACCCACGAATTACCACATATGTGGCAGCCCCCTTAATACAGAAGAGATAACAAGAGATCTGGGGACCCAGGCAGATAGTAATCTCTACTTTGAAAATCATATTGCCAAAGTCGTTAGGATATCCTTCTATGTGACCCATCTAATTACTAAAGGAAATAAAGGGTTATAGTGCCCCTATACTCCTCACTCTACTCCTCACTCATTAGACCCATCATAGAGTACAATGCCCCATTTGGGATGTACCTCACAAGACATTTCCAACAGCTGGAAAGACCACAAACATACCTCACCAAGAGGATTACTGGCCTCAAACACATGTCCTATGCAGCCCGACTGAAAAAACTCCGGCTGTACTCAGTGGCATATCGCTTACTCAGAGGTGATCTCTGCCTGACTTACAAAGCCATGTCCAACTCAGATTTGATGGACATGCTCCACCTAAAGAAACTGAGGTCACTGTGAGCCACTCGCTCTAGTGAGCTAAACCTCGCCACAACAATAAATGGAACATGCTGGAGAGATAGATTCTTGTCACAGATCAGGCAGAGCCCCTCACTAACACTCTTCAAGAGAAACCTTGACGAGTGGATGGGTAACAGAAAATACACCCCCTGGGATCACTTCATTGGCTCTGCTTGACAGAGGATCAGTTAATTAATCAATGGGGCAGCGAAAGCAAACACACGCTGGCTAGGTTTATAAATGCCCTCGGGCAGATAGCCTAGTACCTACCTATGAACCTATACATCCATTTAACCCAGCTGTGTGGTTGGCTTGCAATTCAGCTATCCATCTTAACTCAGCCAATTCAGTACTATGCATAATGTGCCCTCCCCTCACACTCTCTTGTTGAATACATAACACCATGAACTGAAATGTATGCTCCCTGTTTATTTCTATGTGCTGATACACAGTATTACTTCTCAATCTGTCACTCATATGTTGCAGTGTACTTTGTTTTAACATTCTATTAGTTTTCTCAACATAGAATGCTTGGCATAATGTGCACTCAGCTAGATACATCGCATTTTTAGTTCTGCAATCTGCATGCAATCTAGGTATATACTTCCTACCTACCAGAGGATGTACAAAAAATTTATTTTCTTTAACATATTGGCATGCCTTGCATTTTCTACATTTAAAGGTTCCCAACATTATACATAGTACTGAATTAAGATGGACAGCTGAACTGCAAGCTAACCACATGCCTGGGTTAAATAGATGTATGCCTTTAAAACCCCTACTGAAGGGGCGTAGGTTTTGCTATTGATTCTGATTGGTCACTTATTTAAATATGGCTGATTTTAACTGTTTTTTTTTTTTTTTTTAGATCCAATGAAGAACTAACGCTCGAAAGCACTTATCTGTGTTTTAAATAAAGCTTTAACTGGCTGTGGTGGCTCCAGTGGGTTTTCTTCTCATCATTTATGGTATATTGTACCACTGTGGACTTTCACTTCTTCCTTGCTGCTGTGGATTTTTTTTTTCTAATATGGACAAATGTTTATTTATCAGAGATACTTCTGCGGGTATGAAAAGAAAATCTGAAACTGTCCAAACCTGAATGTAAAAGGCCTGGGAGAAGATTCTCTTACGTGGTTTAGAAATCATCTTGCACTTGTGTGAGCAAGGAATCCCCTCACTCCAGCTAAAAGCAAAGAAAACTCTAACCAGCAATCATCCAAAAATAGACTACAGCCCCAGGTTTAACTCCAGGAACCTTGTTGTTGCCACTTGTGTAGTGTAGGTGCCAGCTTTTGTGACTACTGTTATGCCTTGTTAAAATCTGTTACAGTCAGCTGGAGTGCCCCAGGGGCAACAGCTGCAACCTTCTTCCTCTTAGCCCACCCCCACCCCTTTCATCCATTTCACTGTTGATAATTTGTTGTATGTTAAGGTATTTAGCCCCTCTCAATAGTCATAGCCTTCAGTCCCTCCTCCTCAATACTTGTTCTTCACTAAACACCAAACAGAGGTGCAAAGTCTCCAGCTGCTTTTATCTTTAGCTACATTGTGTGCAGAAAAAAAATGAGCAAAGGGGAATACAGATATAAAAGAGAATAAAATCTGTCATTGCAGACTTGTAAGCAGCATACAACTTCTACCTGTGGTGTACTCCTACACATTGTTTTTCTTGGAGAAACGTTCCAGTCCTTGAATAAGGGTGCCTGTATGTTTACACCTTATTTCCGTGGCTGTCCTTTGATAATTAGCTAGGTTAGCAGAGTGCCTCGAATTCTCCCCTGCTACTTTAAATTCCAATTAATGGTTTCCCTCCCTTCCCCCACCCCCCAAGTGATTGCTCAGGTGCTGCAACACGCCAAAGGTTTTAAAAACCCTAGATGCCAGATTTGTTTTAATTGCAGCTGAAAGCCCTCCAGGTGTAGCATCTCTAGTAAGTGTCCCTGGACTAGCTGATAGAACTTAACTATCTGGAAGGTGTAGCCCTGCTCCGTTCGCTTTGCTCACTTCACTCCCCACCCACTTCCCATATCATTACCTTTATACCTATCCATACAACCACACCCCCTCACTTCCTCCCAAATCCCCCACCCCTCTACTTCCTGTTCTCATACTCCCTCCCTTCTTTGCTCCTCCCCATACTTGCCTACTATCCACTATCAAAGACTTCTATACCTTAGTCCCACACCTTCCTCTCATTCTCTGTTCTACATCCCATAAAGTGACATGTCTCTTACAACTCAAACTATACTCTTACCCTCTCTACTCCTTATACTCTATCACCACATCTCCTATCACTCACAATTACCTATTCCCTATTTCCATCCATCAAACACCACTCTTAACTCAAGTACTACACCACAACCCTATCTACTCATTTGTCCCTCCATCTTTCCCCCCACCACTCCCATTCCTAAAATAAAAATACCCCCCTCCCCTTTAAAACAAAAAACAAAGTCTACTTACTCAAATTAAAACCCTATTACAAACCTCTACTTCTATCTGGTGACATTCATCCTAACCCATTGCTCCATCAACATCAGGAGCCTTGTAAATAAAGTTCAAGAACTCCATGCTTGGAGAGCTAACTATACTCCTCACATAGTTAACCATACTGAAACATGGTTAAAACCACACCACCTGGACAGTGAAATCATCCCTCCTGGCTATAATATCCTTAGATTAGATCAACCTAAAAGAAAAAGAGGAGGAGTCTCCATACTCTACTCCAATTGTCTGTCCCAAATCAGTCCTACACTAGATTTACCCTCCTTCTCAACAACTGAACTCCTACTGACCAACTTCAGACTTAACACCATAACTGTCACAGCAATCTATATTCCCCCTGGCGATAATATTAAACATACTTGAGAACATTCTATCTCACCTCTCACATACCATCCACACTGAAATGATTATACTGGGAGATGTAAATACTGATTGGCTTACAATACAAGCTCCCAACACTACTTCCTGTATAAACCTACATGGGTTTGAGCAGCTAATCACAACCCCAACCTACATTAATAAATCTCACCTACCTAGCTCTCTTCTTGACTGGATATTGTCTCCCACCCACAAAACTATCAGAATTCCCAAACCCTTCCAAATGCCCTAAGCGACCACTGCCCTATAACAGTTACCAGACATACTCCCCACCTTATCAAACCTAACAAATTTATTACCACCCAGTCACTTTCTCATTTCTGTCCTAACTCCTTTATTCACCAACTCTCCAAAATTAACTGGTCTTACCTCACCACTCTTCCTTTAGATGAAGCTATCCACTCCTTCAACACTACATTCCTAAACATTCTTAATTCCCTTGCTCCTCTTCGCGCGATTAGAATCAAATCTAATACTGCTCCCTGGCTCACTAAATCTACCAGAACCCTCATGAAAGACCAGGATAGGATTTGGAAAATGTGGACTAAAACTAGGACCCCTTCTCTTCTTCAGAAATATAAAGAACTCAGAAATAAAATAAAACAAATCATCCATTATGACAAAATAAACTTCTATGCCAATCCTCCCTCTACTCTTAAATCAGAGCCAAAGAAGTTCTGGAGCTCTATTAAACAGATTTCATCCAGGAAACCCTCCCTCTCCTAACCCATGTCCCAGTGCAACACCTGAAGACATAGCCAACAAATTTAACAATCATTTTATAAACTCAATAACCTCAATAATAACCCCCCCCCCAGAAACAACACTAGCACCCCCACAGTCTCTGTAACTCTCTTTACCTCTTCCAAACCCTCCTAACTCCTTCTCTCTAAAAGCAGTATCGACTAACTATGTAAAGTCATCACTCTCTAAACTTAAACCTTGCTCCTCATCTGTTGACAAGCTACCCTCTTACTTCCTGCAGATTGACTCTGAACCTCTTGCCTATCCTGTTATCCATCTTAATCAACCGATCCATTTCTGAATCCTATGTTCCCACTGTATGGGAGAATTTCTTTACTCTACCCATTGACAAAGGTGGCAACTCCTCAGACATATCCAACTTCAAACAGACAGCCATACTCTCTCCACTCTCAAAAATCCTACAGAAATGCATTCACCAGGAAAACCTTCTCACACCACACAGCATTGTTTCCGTCCCAAGCATAGTACAACTACTGCACTCATATCATTCATTAACATAGTCTCTCTAGCTCGTGATAACAAACTTGTCTCATAATTATTCCTTGACCTTTCTAAAGCCTTTGACACCGTCTCTCACCCACTCCTTCTAGATAAACTCACTAACTTACATTTCTCTCCCCCTATTATCTCCTGGTTCTCCAGCTCTCTACCAGCCAGCAATCAGTTAAATGGCACTGTGCACTATCCTCCCCTCTCACTGTACAAATGGGAGTCCCCCAAGGATCCATACTTGGACCACTACTCTTTAATATTTTCACCAACTTGCTCTACTCCTCTTGTCCCCAGTCATCTCTTATGCAATATGCTGATGACTCTGCTACCTCTAAACTACAAAAAAAAAAAAAAAAAAAAAAAAATCTTGCTTTTTTCCCCACTTTCTGAAAGTTCAGTTACAGATTTGCTGTTCTGAACTGTTTGGAAGTTTCTAGAAGGCCAGTGCTTGCTTGGGCTAAGGGAAGTCTCTGTGTTCACCAGTGGGAGTGGTTAATACTGAACAGCCTGCCTGTCCCTGGAGGAGTGGTTACTACCTAGAAGCTGTAGTTTTATTGGCCATTTTGGGTCAATTCTAAACTCCTTGATCTCTCTCTCTCTTAAAACCCTACAACTCTCTTTTTGCACGTTTTTGCGCACTAAGCAGCGTCGGGCAGTGCCGCCTAAACAGGTTTAAACTATTCCAGGCTCCACAAAGTCTGCTCTTCACTTTTCCCTTAGAACTGTTCAAACTCTCAAAGTAATCACTCTATTCTCTTTCTAAAGCCCTGCACTTGCTCAGCTCTTATAAGGAAACACTAACTAACTAACTAAAGCACTACACCCTCCTTGACTTCTCATAACTATTAGACTCCCGATTGGTCCTTCCTGATCAAGTGAAAAATCAGTTCCCTTCCCTAATCTGATCAGTAAAAAAAACAGTTCCCTATACTAATCTGGTATGTCCAAGGGTCAGTTTTCAAGGTTACTCTCCAGTCCAGCTGATGAATCTGGGAATTTTGAGGCAATGTTACAATTGCCTTATATACACAGACAACCCTCTCCTCCTTCCAACAAAATCTAATACATGTGAGAGATGCAGTTACACAGCCAAACTGGAGGCAGAGCTCTCTCAACCCAAGACTGGCACAGTCAGTCAGGAGGAAAAGGTAACCACCCACACCACAAATCCAGTCTCACACAGACCTATTGCATCTGCATACCCAACACATAAACACACAAAAACATACTCGGAGACTCTAAATAAAAATCTGCCTAAACAGCAAAGACCTCCTAAGCAGATATCCAAGCAACAGCCACCCCTCAACAATACCCACAAATCACATATCTCACAAAATCAGTGTGCCTCACAGTCACAGCCCATAAGGCCAAACAACACTCCCACTCACCAGACTAAACAAGGAGAAGGTCACTGTAAGCTGCCTCTCGGGTGCCAGGATCCACCACATAACGCAAGCACTCAGGTCACTCCAAAGTAAGTACATGTATGACTCAGTCATTGTCCATGCTGGTGTGAATGACCTGAGACGTACCTCCCAGGACTACATGAAAAGAGACAGAGGAGCTCTCTGACCATGTAGCCCAGGCTGGTATGTCCCTGACCTTGAGTAGCATCTTGCCCTCACCAAGAATGATGCCACAGTATAAAGACAAAATGATCAGTTTCAACAATTGGCTAAAGCATTGGTGTCATTCAAAGGGGATCCAGTGTCTGTCAGCCTGGGATGACATGCTCGACAAGCCACGTTGCTTCGCTAGGGACGACTTGTACCCGTCACCCTTAGGCTTTCATATACTGGCCAAGGCTCTTGCCACCCCCATAGTGCCTTTTTTAGGCAAGGCTCAAAGGACAAACCCACCTCCATAGACAACCCAAAGATAAAAAAACTAAAGGTAATGCTACTCAATGCCAGAAGACTAAACCTCAAGATGCACGCACTCAAGACTCTCCTCAGTATGGAGAAAATCGACATCTGTGCAGTAACAGAAACCTGGTTCAAGGCTCCTGAGAGCACCCCAGCACTACCAGGTTATAACTCATACCATGCGTTTCGGCCCCAAAACTCGGACAGAAGCACAAAAGGAGGGGGAGTATCTATATTCATCAAAGATACCTACACCTCCAGATTAGTGGCACTGCACGAAGCATCGGAAACCATCCATGTGCAACTAACAGCGGGCAAAACTGCCTTTCAGTTTGTAGCCTGCTGCAGAACACCCTCCCTATTACAGGAACCCCACTTGGCATTCCTGAGAACACTGGAGAATATGAAGGTCTCTCCAAACACTATGTTATTGGGTGACTTCAACTACCCAAACATTGACTGGGAAAACTACTCAAGCCCAAACACCCTCGCCCAATGGTTCCTTGAATGTATAAACTCTAATGTAATGGAACAACTGGTCACCACTCCCACAAGAGGGAACAACATATTGGACCTGGTCATCACCAACATGGGGACTCTATGTTCCACACCAGAGGTAAACCCCTCATTGGTAAGATCAGACCATAAACAAATTTCCCTGGACATCCATATCCCGTCCCCACCCCCAGCCAAGGAAATCACCGTAAAGAATTTCTCAAAAGCCAACTTTGCACTTCTCAAGACTCAAGACTGAGGTGGAATCCTTCAAAGCCCCTGGGCCAGAGGATAATACAGCCCAATCCGCAGAATCCTTTACAAATGCATTCTATGAGCACCTGCAGGAATGCATGGATCGTGCTATCCCAAATAAAACCAAGACTCACTCCTCCAAAAACAGGAGACCGGTCTAGTGGACCCCGGCCATAAGCTATACAACAGAAGGAGGAAGCTACTACATGACAGAGCAAAATCCCAAAAAGGGAAGGCATCTCGGATCAGTATTAGCAAGAAACTTCGATCCCTCATAAAATCATCAAAGGCCAGTTTCGAAAGAAAAATTGCCCTAGACACTAAAGATAATCACAAGGCCTTCTTTAGTTATGTCAGAAACATGGGAGGAAACTCCCAGATATGCTCTGAATTGTTGCATAACGGTACAAAATACACCGAACCTACAGACATAGCCAACATCCTGGCAGACAGATTCAGCGCAAACTTCTTGCCCCCTTCCCCCCCAAAGGAGCAAACGCCTATCCCAACTGAATGTAACCTCCCTGACATCACAGATGTACAGGTGAAAGCTGCCCTCTCCAAAGCAAAAAACACAACATCTATGGGACCGGACGGTGTCCCAGGCTGTGTCTTACACGAGCTCCAAGAAGAACTGAACCCTCACATCAAGTCACTGTTCAAACTTAGCCTTACTACAGGATATGTACCCAAAGAATGGCGTACAGCTACATTGGTCCCACTCCACAAAGGTGGTGCCACAACAGACCTCGGAAACTATCGCCCCATAAGCCTGACTTGTCTGGTCTGTAAAGCTATGGAGCGTATTATCATGGAACTCATAAACAAAGACATTGGGAGCCTCCAGACACTGGACCCTACCCAATTCGGCTTTGTTAAGGGCAGATCTTGCCTCTTAAACCTAGTTGATTTCTTTGAAACAGTTACCAAAGCCACAGATGAGGGCAAGGTAGTCCACACAGCCTACCTGGACCTCGCAAAAGCCTTCGACACAATACCCCACTCGGGCATCATAAATAAGCTTACCAGCTTAAATATCAACCCCTATATCACAAGATGGGTTGCAAACTGGCTCAGAGATAGAACCCACATGGTCAGAATCGCAGGTGCCATGTCCGAATCCAAACCAGTTACAAGTGGCGTCCCACAGGGCTCAATTCTGGGACCTCTCTTGTTCGGTATATACTTCTCTGAGGTTCAGTCTAACACAGGGGGATTATGGCTGACAAAGTTCGCAGATGACTGCAAACTGGGGGCCATAATCGAATCTCCAGCTGACACAAGCATCCTCCAAAAGGGTCTCACAGAGACGGATGCTTGGTGCAAAAGCCACAGCCTCAAGCTAAATGCTAAAAAGTGCATAGTCATCCCCTTTGGGAAAAACAAGGTGCCCACAAATTACCACATAGGTGGTAATCCATTAAGTACGGAAGAAGTAATTAGAGATTTGGGGACCAACGTAGATAGTAATCTCTCCTTTGATAATCACGTTGCCAAAGTGGTTAAAAAGACCTTCTATATAGCCCACCTTATCACGAAAGGGTTCGCATCTAGATCAAGAGATGTCATTGTGCCCCTCTACTCGTCACTCATCAGGCCCATAATTGAATACAATGCCCCTTTTGGGATATACCTTACCTGACACCTGCAGCAACTGGAGAAACCCCAAAAGTACCTCACCAAGAGGATCATGGGCTACAAACAGATGTCATATGCAGCTCGACTAGAGAAACTCCAGCTCTACTCAGTGGCGATCTATGCCTAACATACAAAGCCATGTCAAACTCAGAATTAATAGACATGCTCCACCTCAAAAAAATCCAAGTCCCTTAGAGCTACACGCTCCAGGGACCTAAACCTCAGTACAAAAATAAATAGGACATGCTGGAGGGACAGATTCATTTCCCAGAGGCTCCCCTCACTCTGGAATAGAATCCTAATTCATGTTAGACATAGCCCCTCGCTGACCCTCTTCAAGCGAAATTTGGACGCGTAGATGGGAAATCGCAAATTCACCCCTGGGATCTCTCCTGTGTCCCTGCTAGACAGAGGCACAGTAAACTAATCTTAAAAGGGTACCTTCTGTGACCTACTTTACAGAGGCACAGTAGGCTAATCTAATAGGGAGGCGGAAGCCAAATACACTCTGGCTAGGCTTATAAATGCCCTAGCCTAGCCAGAGTGTATCTACCCATGAACCTAAGCCTTTTCTCAGACAAACGGGAAGAGGGCTGTTTGCCATTTTCAGTTTTTTTTTATTTTATTTGATGTTTTCAAGACTTAGCTTTCTAAGTCCCAACATTTCATTAGGAAGCCTTTTGAACTGAAGATTTACAATCCTCTGAACAATCCCACAGCTACGGCTAATCATTAAAAAACAAATGTATATTTACTGACATTTGATTACCGAGAAAGTCCAACTGGGTAGTATCCTATTTTCAGCGGAGGCCTGCTGAGAAAAGCTCCAAATTATTACAAAACATTTTAAGAACAATAATTTTATAATCTTCAAAAATAAAACAAAACCATTTGCAGTATAAATTATAACAAATTAGACATAATATAAAGAAATTGGTTAAGAATCAATACAAGTTATATGATTATTTAATATTTATACAAATCTGACAGTTTATAGAGAAAATAAAGGTAAGTTAGTCTAATACAAACAGGAACTGCAACAGGCTTATGGTATATTTACAGAGAAAATTGTGGAAATAAGTGAAGAAGGGAGAATAAGGAGGTACAAGGAATGAAAAGGTACTTGTTCACATTTAGGAATGTAGTCTATTCCTGGTATGAATATGAATCATCCAACCTCTTGTTTTCAATTTCAACTGTGGAACTAACTCTCGGACAACAAATCAATCAATGTAGGAAAAATATTTAGTGATCACTGGCACCCCACAAAGAAATGGTGAAGCTTTTAAACTGTTTACAAGCCTTTAAACTATCCTACAGTTATGATTAAACAGTAAAAATACATTTGGATACAAGTAAATCCAAATCTTTGTTTTAGATTTCATGCTGAAAACCCTCAAGAGTGCCATGAACAGATTAAAGTCACTACTCTGCTCATCAGCACTGCATTCAGGAAGGCCAGCAACATGAAGCGACCTACACCAAGTCACAGTATACATGACTGTAGCCTGTCATTAACCTTGATTTGAGAACTACTTCTATTGCTTGAACTAACAATGACAAATAATATGTGCATGTGTACATCTCTAGTTGAACCCTGTGAACACCAGCACCTCTTCTTAATGAGGACAAAGTAGTCCACTGTTATATAACTACACCACAGTGTTGTTACCTTCAATTTCAAGTAATTACATTTGATATATTATCTACCACTACCTCAAATTCTAGTAAATAAAATACTATGGCTTTGATGCAAACTAAAATAATGACAGAGCAGCATGCATACTATGCTTGGTATCCCACAGATAACAATACAAAGCCACTATTTACATACAGAAACCCCAGATTCTTGTTTTAACACATCTGATCTTGCACAAAACACACATTACGATTTCACTACAGATTTAACTATGGAGTTTCTACTTAAATACACTCTCCTCTTTTTACCAAGATGATATACTTCTAAATATGGACTTTTCTGTTTTAATATTTTTCCCTCACTTTCGGTTTTACTGTTGCTCTCTGCTTGACCCAGTTCTCGGCTGAAAAGGTTCAGGGGACCATAAACCACATGCATGTCTACACACGAAAATAAGTTAATAAACCACATCACTTCATAATACCCTAAAAAGGATTTCTATATTTAAAAAGCAGACGTCTGGCAGAGTGGCAGGTGGGAAAGCACTTCGAAAATTGTTCCAGACAGTTAAAATAAACTGCCATAAAGATTAAGAAACAACAAAACTTTAATGCTGCAGAAGTATAGCCTTGTAAAAGCTAATCACAATCTTCACATATCAGTGTTTTGGTAACTGTAGATAACCCGGCCTAAATAGTTTATTGATCTTTGGTTATAGCATAATGCTTTTTGAAAACCTTCCAGTCTTCCAAACTTGATAAATGCATTTTTATTCTCTTCTGAAAACCTTTAGTTCTTCCAGACTGTACAAATGTATTCACTTCTGCTCATTCTAGCACACTCATGAATCTGTAATTTGAAATAATAGCTTGCATCACCTTGCTGCATGCATCAATGAATGTACTTTTTAGTCAGCTTCTGACTGGGTTTCAATCTCTTGCCATTGCTTGCCAACATCAATGTATATATCTATGTTTTACGAATATATCTCTGTGTTGTTCTTTCCTATACTGATTTTATGACGTTTTACATTTTCACCTGTGCCACAGATGAAAAAAAATATTTGGATCAGTCCACCTGTCCAGTTGTCTAACTAACAAATTAAGTCATGCAGATTTATCTATCTTTGTTTAGCAGAAAAGTCCAACTGGGATAAAACTGTTTTACAGTGGTGGCCAAGGGAGAAAAGCTCCACATTTAACACTAGTTTTGAAATATACATAAAATACAGTTACATATCAAAAGAAATACAAAACGTAAGTGCACATAAATGGGAGAAAAAGCTTTACAATAGCTTACATAAACTATTTAAAAACAGTGTACGTACATAGTTTGCATAAGTATATATTCTGCTGAACATTCACTACATACAGACACAGGTATGTATATAGCAAAGAAATTTATTACTACAAAATAATGTAATATTACCTGCAACTTCTAGCAATTAAAATATGAATAGAGGCAGCTTAACTACTGAAATATTAGAATGGTGGTTCATAATGAAATATAAAACATACCATTAATACAGTAACTATGAAAGTATTACATTTTAGATTAACAAGTAAAGTAATTGGGAAAGCAAGAATGGATTGGGGCTTCTTGGACTGTTATAAGGAATTAGCTTTGGATACATGAGGGAAGAGAGTAATGAAACTGAAGGGGCAGTGCGGCAGTATTTAACATGATTAGAGAGAAAAAGAAGAGGGTCTGTGGTATATATAAAATATTATTTATGTAAATATCATCATCTGAGTCGGCACTTTTTTCTACACAGCATTCATTTCCTGGTGCAACAGATTGCTCATCCTAGTAAATCAGCTGTGGACCACCCTGTTCACACATCATTTTGCTTCACTTCAAAGACAAACTGTTAAGGTACATACTTCAACGACAAAACGTTACTTAACATTAAAGCATGATGTATACGAACTTAAAAGGTGCAGTCTTAAAAAGAATCAGTTATGCATTATGCTTTGCAACCCAGGCTGGCATCACACACTAAATATTCAAATTATGGGAGAGGAACTCAAGAAATAAAACGTATGGTGAATTGAAAACACAATCACGTGGGATGACAGAATGGGAAGTCTGTCTTGTCCTTAGTCTGTCACAATCAAATGACAGAAGTTTTAATCCTATAGAGTAAATGTGCCTAAACGCCACCATTGTTCCAAATGTAATCCAAAGGAACCCACGAATGCAGAAGCTCTCACAACTTCCCAAACAGGTGTTAATCGTGGGAAAGACAAATACACAAGTCAAAACAGGGCAACGTCCACAAACACTCGTGAGCAACAGGGCAGATCCTCCATAACTCCACAAAATGTGACAATTTCTACCTGATGAATCAAAGCCGTAGTGTATTACCATTTACCACCCTGCAAGTTGCACCCTGGATTGGCTATAAAATCATTAGTGAACAATAATAAAAACGTACTTGCAAAGTCTTTTGGGTGAACCCTAGTATGTGTTATTTTGCATAAAGGAAAACAAAAACGTATACTTCTACAGGCAAGTGGAGAAAGAGTTGCTTCACAAAACACTGGAAGACTGTTACATGTCCAGATGTGATAACAGGCAACATTAACACATCACTAAGCACGCAGCTGGTACTTGAAAACTGTTCAGTGGCTCCCACATTCAAGTAACTCAGCTCAGGCCCTCACCTCCAGTGTTTCCCCATCATCTTCTTCTCACCCTACGTTGTTTTTATTTTTTAACAGACAGCTGCTGTGCATTATCTACGGTGTCTATTCAATAACATTCTCCCGTCACCTCCATCATTCTGGTGCCCACCCCATAGACACCCCACTTCCTTACGTGTTGTCCTGGTTGAAGTTAGCGAAGAGCAGCTGGCTAGAGCCAGTCTCCCCGCTCTGGCTAGCCAAATTCATCGACTCCTGCTTCCACCACCCTGCACCATATAACTTAACGACCAGTCAATCACTCTGCCCTTTGCCGTTTTTTTATCGTTTTCACACTCCACACAATGCCCGTGACCGGGCCATTATTCAACAAATAAGTCTGTACTTCTGCCCGTTACTACCGTCATAACACGCTAAGAATACGTGTTATGAAGAACATGCGCACCGCTCCACAGGCCCGGCAAAAAAAAAACCAAAACAAACTATCAGTGACCCTGTGACGTAACGAGCATGCGCTTCCACAGCACTGACAGGCGAAACAAAAATTATACAGTGTGTTGCTGCAGGGTAGGTAGGTGTTGTACAAAGTTGTGTTGGGTGGTGCATAAAGGGCATTAGTGATCCAAAAGCAATGTTTTTAATTGTCTACTTCCATAATACAATACAAGCATATATGTGACACAGGATGTATCTAGTGTAACTATGAGAATGAATGCAGAGAAATTTAATAGAAAGTACAAATGAAGTACACTGGAAGACCAGTATAGTCAAATGCTAGAGAACAGGGATGTTTTTGTATCCTAGTACCCCAAAGGTCAGACTGCGCATACGTGGGCGCGACTTATGTGATTGATTACAATTTGCAATGACGTCATATGCACATGAAGTATGATTGACATGCAGATTTGCCAGTGACATCATTTACATAATTCAAGAGTAGTAGAGTTGGCCATGTGAAGTAATTCAGAGGTGCTGGTATAGGCATACCTTTTAGCTTTCGAAAATTAACTATATTACTGGACGTTAGGAAAATCGCAGCACAAGGTCAGAAAAGAGGAGCATTTTTCTTATATTTCTTTTATGTACCCTCGTACTTTCAGTCTCTTAGCACAACAAAATGGGGACAAAGCCAGAAATAACGGGAAGACAAAAGCCCAAAAATATGGACGGATTTTAAATACTGCTCTCAACCGTAAAAAGTTGCGAAAATAGCATGTTTTATGCTAGCATGCATTTTCAGTACGATATGAACTCTGAAACTCAAATGTCTGTGTTTGTTTGCTGTCGCTGATTTTCCAGAACCGCACCCCCCCCCCCCCCCCAATAAAAAATGAGGAACAAGACCGAAAAATGAGGCAAAAATCTGGACGGTTGAGAGGTATCCCCCGAATAGCTTCTAATGGTGGATCTTTCAGTTTTTCTGTGTTTGTGCACACATTTAAAATAGCCTAACTTTGAGAAGAATCCCCTAATTTGTGGTTCTTGTGTTGAACCCTGCCAATGAGCAGTGACTAGCAATGCAGTCATGTACTTTAGGATCATTTCTCTTCTGAACTTGGGTTGTGGTAACAGTGTAAACGTTGAACGAAACGTTGATTTTTAACATCAAATTTTAAATTAACTTTTTTCGCATGTCGAGTCAGGGACACGACATCGAATGAAGCATAGATTATTTTCAGAAATTCAGATACTGGCATATAAACATCGAACGAAAGAAACCTTGAATTTCCCTGAATCAACGTGCGATATTGTACACGTCACAGGGTGCTGGATAGTGGGCACTGGGCATTGCTACTGCGCATCCATGTGGGACATGTATTCAACAAAGCAAAAAAAGTGCAGTAGTGCTTTAACAGACAGTGTTGCCATGAAGAGCGCAACTAGTCCAGAGTAGTGGGCAGCTCATTCAGCTGGACTTAAGAAAAAGTCTAAATGAAGTGTTTAACAACTCATAGCTCTCAACCTTCTACCTCCAAAATGAGGAACACTAGTCCTCATAATGTGGAACAAACGGGCAAAATGTGGAACACACACGAACAGCTTACAAACAACTTCAACTAGAATTCTAGAAAGGTCATAGGATGGTTAAAACATGCTGGTTTTACAGAAAGCCTTGTCATGAATTAATATGATTCATTTCTATTTACCATTGATATTAGTGAAAAAATTCATAACACTGAATGTGTGGCAGACCGTTTCAATGTGGAGCTTTGAGGAACATGAACTTTTTAAGACCCCCAAATGAGGTACGTTCCTCATAATGAGTACACTTGAGAGGTATGTAAACAACTTCCCATCATTCTTTGCTCGTGACTTGATTACTGTTAATGCTCTAGTGTGTGACTAGAGTTTAGCAGTAGTAAAAGATACTTATTATACAATGACCCCCTCCATTGTAAATCCCACATTATACCATGACCCTCCATTAACATTCCAAAACGTGCACGCTGATTGGCCAGCGTGCACGTTGTAAATCGACTTATACTAATGGAAAAAGGTCCGGTCGCCCGGACTTTTTCCATTAGTATAAGTCTCTTTTAAAACACTGTCTCGCTATGTTAAAATAGTTTAACATAGCGACACAGGTTTAAAAAAAGCAACGGAGATCTCCGTTGCTTTTTTTAAAGCTGTCTCACTATGTTAAACTCCTTTAACATAGCGACACAGTGTGTAAAAAGCAACAGAGATCTTGCTTTCTCCGTTGCTTTTTTTTAAACCTGTCTCGCTATGTTAAATGGGTTTAACATAGTGAGACAGCTTTAAAATAAGCAACGGAGAGTTGCTTATTTTAAAGCTGTCTCGCTATGTTAAACCCATTTAACATAGCGAGACAGGTTTAAAAAAAAAAAGCAATGGAGAAAGCAAGATCTCCGTTGCCGTTTACTGTTTCGTTATGTTAAATGGGTTTAACATAGCGAGACAGCTTTAAAATAAGCAACTGACATCTCCGTTGCTTATTTTAAAGCTGTCTCGCTATGTTAAACCCATTTAACATAGCGAAACAGTAAAAAGCAACGGAGATCTTGCTTTCTCCGTTGCTTTTGGCCACAGCTCTGATGTACTGCGTAAGCATGCGCAGTACATGAGAACTGCCGCGGATACCAGACAGCTGCGGAAGGGCAGCAAAGAGGCATTATACAATGCCATTATTTAAGAAAAGTAATTATTTCTTTTCTTAAATAATGTCATAGTATAATAGCAATAACGCCTGGTGTGTAATGGATTTACCCACGGTTGTCTTTGTTTGGTCCCTCGGGCTTCGCCCTCGGGACCAAACCACACCAACCGTGGGTAAATCCCACATTACCCACACCCAGGCGTGGGTTATTACTATAATATACCAATGGAAAAAAGGTTTGGTTGCCCGGACTTTTTTCCACTGGTATAAAGTCCTCAAAATATATATTTTTAAACAAATTAAAAAAAGACATGATAAGCAACGACCAAACTAATAAACAAATATAAACGAAAAGCCACCAGCTAGACAATAAATATTCTTTAATAACAAACAAAACTTGTACAGCTAAAACGTACTTCGAACAAACTTGCGACAAACTTAAAACGCCAAATAGAAACACTTAAAAAACAAGAATAGAATTCAATGTGAGCGCTTTCGTTTAAATATTTTAAACTTCCTCAGACAAAAGACATCTATTACATCACTTCCTTTTATAACCTTCACAGAAAATTGCGCCAAAATCAAATTCAAATTGGAGCATGCTCAGTAGCTAAAAAAATGGGAAATAGAATTTTTAAATACAATTCCAGGAATGCTTAAACAACAGCAATTGAATACTAAAAAGGCAATAATAATACATTATATTATATAAAAATTTAAAAACTAATAATTTAGATCATTCTTTTTATATAAATCATGAAATCACAACTTCTCCAACCCTTAACATTTATAAATTATTAAATATTAAATAATAAAATGTCACAACTAATATATTCCATATAGTAAATTATCATATAACATATATTATTATTACATAGCTTCCTCCATATACACTCAAAATTATTAAAATACTTAAAATCAAATATTAAATTAATCTTGAATTTTATTACGAGTCAATGCTTTTAATTTTAAAATTGACCCTATAGAACTTCTTTCATTTAAGCCTGGCATACAATCAGCTTGTAATTTAATTTGCCAGGTAAGTTCTCTTTCTTCTAAAATTAAGTTCCACGGGGTTCTTTCTTCTATTTCCACTTGATCTATTACCATATAATTAAAATTATGATTATTACATTCATTTATATGTTTTGCTAGCTGTTGTTTAATTTTTTTTTTATGGCATATTCATGCTCATAAATTCTCTGAGTGAATGTTCTCTCAGTTTTTCCTACGTAAAAGGAGAAACAAGAATTACAACTTGCAAGGTAAACAACTGCTTTAGATTTACAGTTAAACTTCTTTTTAATATAATACTTCTTATCACGTATAGTGAAACTATCTCCTTCTTGAATTTTAAAGCACCATTTACATGCTCCACATCTATAGTTTCCACTCTTCACCTTTT
This sequence comes from Protopterus annectens, assembly GCF_019279795.1. Lineage (NCBI taxonomy): Eukaryota > Metazoa > Chordata > Ceratodontiformes > Protopteridae > Protopterus > Protopterus annectens. The sequence continues at coordinate 392,396,885 of NC_056746.1, forward strand.
TACACATTCCTATATTATTATTAGATTTTAATAAATCTTTAAAACATTTCCCTTTCCTATAAACTATTTTTGGAGATTGACCTATATGGTTTTTATATTGGGCATCTCCAAATACGGTTTCCCAGTTATTATGAAATACTTCTTTTAATATTTGATAATCTTGTGAAAAAGTGATAACTAAGGCTTTTGAATATTCTTCTACTCTAGTATTCTTATTTTTACTAGATGTATCTAAACTTATGGTAGTCTCTCTATCGTCAAACCTACTTAAATCTCCATTACTTGCAGCATCAGTGACAACTTCACTTTTACCTTGCAAAACTGGTTTAAAATGACCATTTTCTCTTTTTTCAATAACTTCTAAAATTAATTTGTTTATTAACCACATTGGATATTCCTTATTAATAAACATTCTCCTTAAATATTCACATTCATTTAAGAAATCTGAATATCTTGTAATAATTCGTGCAGCTTTCACCAATTGACCTTTAATTACAGATCTTTTTTGGTGCTCAGGGTGTGCACTAGTATAATGAAGGAAGCCATTAGAATATGTTTTTTTTCCTATAAATCAAGGAAATATACACTTTTGCCTCATAATCTTTCATCAAATTAATGTCTAAATAATTAATTTTATCCAAATTAATATTCCATGTAAATTTGAAAAAGTTTGTGGTTTCATTGATATAACTTAAAAATTCATTTAAAATATCTATATTCTCTCTCCAGACTAAACATATATCATCCTGAAACCGATGATATGATTTAATATAATTATTATATTTACTATTAAAAATAAATGTCTGTTCCCAGGACATCATAACTACATTTGCATAAGTTCCCCCACATGATGATCCCATAGCGACCCCTTTCTTTTGGATATAATATTGATTATTAAATTTTAAATAATTATTATATAATACTAATTCAATTAATTCAATTATAAGATTATTTAAGTCCTGTTGAACAGAAGACTTAAACAAAACTTCACTAATCCATTGAAGCCCAATATCATGGGGAATAACTGTATATAGATCGCATACGTTTATTGTTACCAAAACATCTTTGGCATCAAACGATATATGATTCATGTGCTCTAAGAATGTCCAAGAATCCTTACAGATATATTCTTCTTTCATCATAACTTTTTTTAATTCATAATCAACATACTTAGCACATGCTGACGTGATGGAATCTCTCCCATCCACCAGAGGCCGCATGGGGGGATCTTCTATATTTTTATGCATTTTCGGATTACCGAAAAACACCGGAATCCTGGGTGTTAGAATATTAAGATAATTAAATAAATTAATATCTATTCGTTTATCTAAAAACATATCATTAATCTGTAAAAAAATCTTTCTATAAGCACAATTCAACTCATTTAAGGATACCTTTTCATAAGTGTCCGTATTTAGGATCAACTCCATTTTGTTATCATAAAAATCTACATCCATAATCACTGCCCCTCCCCCTTTATCTGGTTTCATAACTCTTATATTCCCTTTCTGTAAACATTTTAAAATTTCTAATTCATCTTTACTTACATTTGAGGGATAATTTGTTTTTTTATTAATTCTATCTAAATTCCTTAACTGACTTTCGCACATTTTTTCGTACATTAAAAGTTTAGGATGCAAGGGGGGATTATATATACTTGATATATTAAATTTATGTGATGCATTATACATTGAATCCTGAAACATAAATGAAAAGTTAATCTTTCTTAAAAACAATTTCATATCAATGATAGTTGAAGTAACATCAAATGTATTAGAAGGAACAAATGAAAAGCCTTTTGACAGTAAATTCAAGAACTTCCTGATTAAAATTAATTTGAGTAAAATTATAAACTTTAAAGTCACCAGATTTATTCATAATGACTTGTCGTAACTTGTTATGTAGGCTCTTACTACATTGTTGCATAATCGTTTCATGTCCATTCTCGTCAATATCTGAACCATTATGCATTCTTATGTTCTCCATTTTTTGTCTTTGGGCCTGGCACCTTGAAACCCCGCCGATTGTTGGTTACCATAAGGAATTTTATTTTTAAGCCTTTCAGAGTGTCTTAATTCAGGGTATTCATCATCATATACCAAATCATTATGTAGATTCCCTTCATATTGGCCTTCTCTTGCAGGGTCAGATCTATAAACTTGATTTAAAGAATAGGTTTTGGTTTTCTTATTAAATCCACCTGAAGGTCTGGGATATGCTATCCCATTTGCGTATTATTTAATGTCTCTTTCAATTTTTTCTGTTTTAGCATTCTTTAATTTGATAATGTATTGATCAATACTATTATATATTCTAATCATGTCATATTGAACTGTATCAAAAGAAACATCTGCTCTAATTATTTTATCAAGTTCAGATATCAGATTATCAATTTCTATCTGATTATATTTAATCAGCATGTTCAAAAGATCTTTGCCACATCGATCGAACAACTGCAACAGTTCCATATGCATAGGTGAATTATAAACCAATCCCATAGGGTATCGCCATAAGCGCAACCCTTTAGGGATAATATTAAGTCTGATGCACTCTTTCAGATATGCACTTTCAAGTTGCAATTTCCTACATTTCATTAATTTAGAATTAATAAAAAAACAAATTATCCCTCAAATGTAAGTAAAGATGAATTAGAAATTTTAAAATGTTTACAGAAAGGGAATATAAGAGTTATGAAACCAGATAAAGGGGGAGGGGCAGTGATTATGGATGTAGATTTTTATAATAACAAAATGGAGTTGATCCTAAATACGGACACTTATGAAAAGGTATCCTTAAATGAGTTGAATTGTGCTTATAGAAAGATTTTTTTACAGATTAATGATATGTTTTTAGATAAACGAATAGATATTAATTTATTTAATTATCTTAATATTCTAACACCCAGGATTCTGGTGTTTTTCGGTAATCCGAAAATGCATAAAAATATAGAAGATCCCCCCATGCGGCCCAGAGATACCATCACGTCAGCATGTGCTAAGTATGTTGATTATGAATTAAAAAAAGTTATGATGAAAGAAGAATATATCTGTAAGGATTCTTGGACATTCTTAGAGCACATGAATCATATATCGTTTGATGCCAAAGATGTTTTGGTAACAATAGACGTATGCGATCTATATACAGTTATTCCCCATGATATTGGGCTTCAATGGATTAGTGAAGTTTTGTTTAAGTCTTCTGTTCAACAGGACTTAAATAATCTTATAATTGAATTAATTGAATTAGTATTATATAATAATTATTTAAAATTTAATAATCAATATTATATCCAAAAGAAAGGGGTCGCTATGGGATCATCATGTGGGAGAACTTATGCAAATGTAGTTATGATGTCCTGGGAACAGACATTTATTTTTAATAGTAAATATAATAATTATATTAAATGATATCATCGGTTTCAGGATGATATATGTTTAGTCTGGAGAGAGAATATAGATATTTTAAATGAATTTTTAAGTTATATCAATGAAACCACAAACTTTTTCAAATTTACGTGGAATATTAATTTGGATAAAATTAATTATTTAGACATTAATTTGATGAAAGATTATGAGGCAAAAGTGTATATTTCCTTGATTTATAGGAAAAAAACATATTCTAATGGCTTCCTTCATTATACTAGTGCACACCCTGAGCACCAAAAAAGATCTGTAATTAAAGGTCAATTGGTGAGAGCTGCGCGAATTATTACAAGATATTCAGAGTTCTTAAATGAATGTGAATATTTAAGGAGAATGTTTATTAATAAGGAATATCCAATGTGGTTAATAAACAAATTAATTTTAGAAGTTATTGAAAAAGAGAAAATGGTCATTTTAAACCAATTTTGCAAGGTAAAAGTGAAGTTGTCACTGATGCTGCAAGTAATGGAGATTTAAGTAGGTTTGACGATAGAGAGACTACCATAAGTTTAGATACATCTAGTAAAAATAAGAATACTAGAGTAGAAGAATTTTCAAAAGCCTTAGTTATCACTTTTCACAAGATTATCAAATATTAAAAGAAGTCTTTCATAATAACTGAAACAGATTTGGAGATGCCCAATATAAAACCATATAGGTCAATCTCCAAAAATAGTTTATAGGAAAGGGAAATGTTTTAAAGATTTATTAAAATCTAATAATAATATAGGAATGTGTAAAAAATGAAGAGTGGAAACTATAGATGTGGAGCATGTAAATGGTGCTTTAAAATTCAAGAAGGAGATAGTTTCACTATACGTGATAAGAAGTATTATATTAAAAAGAAGTTTAACTGTAAATCTAAAGCAGTTGTTTACCTTGCAAGTTGTAATTCTTGTTTCTCCTTTTACGAGGAAAAACTGAGAGAACATTCACTCAGAGAATTTATGAGCATGAATATGCCATAAAAATAAAAAATAAACAACGCTAGCAAAACATATAAATGAATGTAATAATCATAATTTTAATTATATGGTAATAGATCAAGTGGAAATAGAAGAAAGAACCCCGTGGAACTTAATTTTAGAAGAAAGAGAACTTACCTGGCAAATTAAATTACAAGCTGATTGTATGCCAGGCTTAAATGAAAGAAGTTCTATAGGGCCAATTTTAAAATTAAAAGCATTGACTCGTAATAAAATTCAAGATTACTTTAATATTTGATTTTAAGTATTTTAATAATTTTGAGTGTATATGGAGGAAGCTATGTAATAATAATATATGTTATATGATAATTTACTATATGGAATATATTAGTTGTGACATTTTATTATTTAATATTTAATAATTTATAAATGTTAAGGGTTGGAGAAGTTGTGATTTCATGATTTATATAAAAATAATGATCTAAATTATTAATTTTTACATTTTTATATAATATAATGTATTATTATTGCCTTTTTAGTATTCAATTGCTGTTGTTTAAGCATTCCTGGAATTGTATTTAGAAATTCTATTTCCCATTTTTTAGCTACTGAGCATGCTCCAATTTGAATTTGATTTTGGCGCAATTTTCTGTGAAGGTTATAAAAGGAAGTGATGTAATAGATGTCTTTTGTCTGAGGAAGTTTAAAATATTTAAACGAAAGCGCTCACATTGAATTCTATTCTTGTTTTTTAAGTGTTTCTATTTGGCGTTTTAAGTTTGTCGCAAGTTTGTTCAAAGTACATTTTAGCTGTACAAGTTTTGTTTGTTATTAAACAATATTTATCGTCTAGCTGGTGGCTTTTCGTCTATATTTGTAAATTAAAAAAAGAAAAAACAGAGCAACGAAGACTTTCTTTTCTCCGTTGCTTCCATTTCTAAGCATTGATATAATGGGTATGCGTGGGACACAAGTCCCATATGCATGCTCACTACATCAAAACAGGGAAGCAGTATACCACAACCAGTGGAAGAACAGTAATGCGCCGTTATACAAAGATATTATTTAAGCAAAGTAAGTATTTTTCTTCTTAAATAATGTCATTGTATAATAGCAATAACCGACTCCATGGTTGTGCTATATTGAAATATACCCATGGTTGGCTTTATTTAATCACTCGGGCTTTGCCCTTGTGATTAAACCACACCAACTGTGGGTAAATCTTCAATATACCACACCACTTCGTTGGTTATTGCTTTAGTAAAAGCTTGTTTTCCCTGTCAGAATGGTGCTTAACAAGCATGCATTTTCCCCAAATTCAGAACATAATCATAGTGGTCTATGTATTGTAATCATTAGCTTTCAAAAATAAGACCTAAAATGCATCACAGAACATCTAGATCCTGGCAGTGTCAATAACTCAGGAGTTTGATACAGGTTTACTGTGGGCTTCTGCCATGGACCCATCAGAGGTGTGCACAGAATGTTGTGTAGGAGTGGTGGGGCCAGGAACAGTGAGATTATTATTTCTTAAATGCTCCTCAAATCAAAACTCAGAGGTATGCACAGAAGGTCACTCTAACTTTTTTGAGACTCTGGAAAATGTAGCCATTATTTCTCAAATTTTCCTCACAATTAAACCTCTGATGTGTGTACAGAGGGTTACTGTGGCTTTTGTTGGGCTGTGTCAATGTGGTCATTATTTTCTTAACGTTTCACACTATCACACATCAGAAGTATGCACACAACATCACTATAGCCTGTGTAGGGACAGTGTACTGTCTTGGAGCAACAGGCTGGAAAACATCACTGTGATAATTTTTTTTCTCTTGTCTCACAGTCATATATCAGAAGTGTATACAGATGGCTACTTTTGGGAGGTAGGGGTAAGGAGGCATATTGTAAATATACATCTGAGATCAACAAGTTAATTCATTCAAGCCTATAGCACATTTTGTGTATATTTCCACTTAACACAAATAGCTCCTTACAGCGTCCAGACCTTTTATGGGGCTGGCTTCTTTATCTAAAGGACTTGACAGCTAATAATAGCCAGCATTAGAAAGTACAAGGGATTATTTAAAACATGGCACTAAGATTGCTAATGTAGGATGTCCTGGAGTACAGAAATTAATCATTGTTTGTCAATTATTAATTTATGTTCATATTGTCATAACTGAGAGCCCTACATGTTATTGAGTGGTATGGTGTGATATGCCACGGTAGGACATATGAAAATTCATTGTCATTGTCCATTTAGATCGCATGGAATTTTTAGATCCAATTTTTGATGGAGTTTATCAAAACAGGTTAAATGGCCATTTTCTTCCCTTATTGGGCCTTGTGGACAAGGGTGATTCAGATAGTGGTATCCATCAATTTGTGCCACTGAATAATAAGACGACTACAATAAAGCCTTGATTCTACCCTTTAATTTGCATTTTCAAGGTATCAAGAATATTATTTCCAGGAACTGGGCTATTTTTGAAATAGAATGTGATTACTTGAATAAAGTAGGGGGTAAACCAGTGGTTGTTTACAGAATGGATTTTTGTTTTAAGAATTTTATAGAGAGAAGCCCAAGAATTCACAACGAAGGGGCTATGAGAAAATGTGGCCATTGTTCACAATGCAAGCATGTATTATTAGAGGGTACAGAAATCTTCATTTTAAGCTATGGAATAATTAGATTAGTTCATAAATTTGATTGTAACAGTAAGGGTCTGGTCTATGTGGCCAAGTGCCAAAACAGTGATTGTTTCTATGTTGGAAAAACTATTAATAAGTTTAGAAATAGGATCTACCAATATGTTTATGATATCCAGAAGCGTAACGAAATAAATGCACTGGCAAAACACATTTTGAGTTATCCTACACACAGCTTTACATTTATTGCCATAGACCAGGTAGATTTGGTACCTGGAGTGGACTGGTTGATCTTTATCTGGAATACAGAGTTGAGGTGGCAATTAAAATGTAATGTCACACAGCCCCCAGATATCAATGATATGGTGTCCATTTCTAGTGTCCTAAAATTGAAAGCTGTTTTTTTTTCTTCAATAAAGTTCCTTTATTGATTTTTTCTTTTTATATAATTTTTTTTTTACTTTATTTAATTGATTTTTACTCTTTGCTCATGGACATATCTTTGACAATTTATGTGACGCCCAGTACAAGATTTGCTTTACTACTGGTCATCTGTTCAGGATTTATGTAATAGGGGTCGGGTTTGTGTAGTTTTTTTTAAAACAACACATTTTTATTTGTATGTTTTCATATTTTTCTGTACTATTTTTTATGTTATAGGTAGTTTAGATAAGAACAAGTTTGGAAATTGTTCAACTGGGTTTTAATGTGCTGTGTTTGGGTATGTCTTGGTTCTTTAAGACATAATTAAATGCAAGCGAATGATTTTAATTAGTAAATCAGGTGGTTTTGTGTATAATTTTTAAATAATGTTATTTAATTGATTTTTGTTTGTTCTAATGAAGTCAAAGTTTACTACTGATTAAAGTAGTTAATGTTTTAATAAACATCTCCTTGTGTGTTAACTGATCTGGGTATTTAGTCCTGTCAGCCTTATAAACCTCATCTGGAAAACCATGGAGTGTATTATATCTAACCTTATAAACTGTAATATCAAGACTCTTGTTAGACTTAACCTCCAACATTTTGGCTTTGTGAAGTGTAGATCCTGTCTAACCTGGTAAATGTCTTCAAAAGGGTTAAATAGGCTGTAAGTGTTGGCTATGGAGGCCTTCAACACCATTCCCCATGCTGGCATCATACAAAAGCTAATTACTTTAAAAATCAACCCATATGTAGGAAGATAGATAATAAACTGGCTTTAATACAAAACCCATACAGTGTGAGTTGCAGATGCCTCATCAGTAATAATGAAAGTGACCAGTGGTGTCCTTCAGGGCTCAATGCTGGGATATCTCCTTTATGGTATTCATGTCTCAAATCTCCAAGTGGAGAGCCAAGACCTTTGGCTAACAAAGTTTGCAGATTACTGCAAAGTGATCACTGTCATCAAGCTACCCCCTGACATTCATACTCTCCTGAATGCACTCTCCCTAGTAAACCCTTGGTGAACTAAAAAGGAGCTGATACTAAATGCCAAAAAGTATAACATCATTTTTGGTAGGCAACCCCTCCCCACATCATACCATAAAGCTAACACACCACTACAAAATTAAAATTTTGTTTGAGACATAGGTAATTAGGTTGAAAGCTTCCTCTCATTTGACCATCATTTAACTATGGTTGTCAGGAAATCCTTTTATTTATCCAACCTAATTGCCAAGGGAATACCATCACAGACTAAAAAGGTAATCAACCCCTTATACTCAGCATTGATCAAGACAATTATTGAGTACAGTGCCCCTTTAGAGTATACATTATTAATCATATCAAACAGTTAGCAAGACCCCAGAGATACCTAACCAAAAAAATCTCACACTTGATGTCCTTAAGCTTCCAAAATATGCTGGATGCTTGATCCATTTATTCAGTGCCTTACACACTTTTGAGGGGAGATTTGTCTTGCTTACTGGACCATTAGAGACTTAGTTGTCCTGGACCTCCTCTTTCTCCACAAGCCAAGTATCTCTACAAATACTAGAACTGGGGACCTACATCTTCACCAGCAGATATATACAACACAGTGGAGAGGCATGCTTATCAGGCAACATCTCCCAAGCCTTTGAAATAAACTTGCTCTACATGGTAAGCAGTGTGATTTACTATCTTATTTAAAACCAAGCTAGTAACTGGATGAATATCCACAAATTTACTCTGGGTTTTACTGAACTTAATAAAATCCACCAAAGCCAGGTCTGAGGCTAAAATTGCTACCCAAGTGTTAAACAATGACAAGGCATTTTCTAGTTATGTTCGTAACCTCAAAAGCACAACACAGCAATGCACTGAGCTAATTGTGAATGATGTTACCTACATTGAGATTGAAGATATAGCTAACCTACTGATTGATAAATGTAGCTCTGTTTACCCCCTCTCCCCTCTAACTGTCTTTCAAGATATAACTGAAACTGGCTGACCTCCAGCTATCACACAAGACCAAGTCCTAAAAGTGCTATCAGAAGCTAAAAGTACTGAATTGATGGGCACTGAAACATCCCTGGATACATCTTAAATAGCATGATGCATTATTTAGCCACATCCCTACCCACACTGTTCAGTCTCAGCCTTCATACAGGTTCTGTACCAAGCAAATGGAGAACAGCTACAAGCATTCTCCTGCATAACGGAGGACCTTTCACAGATCCAGGCTATTACAGACCCATACGTCTGACCAGCCTTGTATGCAAATCCATGGAAAGACTTACCATGAAATTAATCAATTAGGACCTAGGGAACCTCCTAACACTAGACACATCTCTGTTTGGATTTGTCAAGGGCAGGTCATGCTTACTCTACCTAGGGAATTTTTTTGAAAAGGTCACCTAAGCAATGGACAAAGGCAAAACAGTAGACACCATATACCTCAACCTGGCCCAAGTTTTTGACACAATTCCCCACTCAGGCATAGTAGAAAAGCTACGAACCGTTCCACTGAACAAATGATAAAAGCAACAAGAAGATCACACGAATTCCTGGTTTATTAATGCTCAATGCAAAATAACCAAACACACCGTTGACCTAGGGTTCGTCCACTTAATCAAGACTTCATCAGAACAATGAAACTCCCTGAGGATGACAATTTAAATACCCACCCAATGCATCAATTAACTCATTAAATATACATAATTGACTATTTACTACTTAAAATGACAATGCTAAATTTATACATATACTATGTCTGTTTCACTACCAAAAATATCAAGTAAAAACTCATGTTAGAATAATTTTATAAAGCAATTTTCATAAAAATATTTTATAAAAGCATATAAACATAAATATGCATGTGTGTATGTATTACAAAACACATAAGCTCAAAAAACAATAACCTATTTTATATATTAAAACCTGTAACCATTATGCACTACCTCCTGCCCAAAATATGTCTTAATTTTAAAATAGGGGCTATACTAATGCTGTCATTGATACCAGGGTGATTTAATGCATCCAACCTTAGTTGGCATTGTAATTCACATATACCTAAATGGAAAAGAATTGGCTGATAACAGAGAAATTCGAATAATGAAGCCTGACAAAGGCAATGGGGCAGTGGTTATTGATAAGAATGATTACGTTGACTGTATGATGGGTATGCTTATGGAGAATAATTATGTGGAGAGTAGCATTAATGAAATTAATGTGGCTTATCAAAAAATTGATCTGATGATAGACAATATGTTGTTTCAGGGACAAATTACTGAAGCAGAGAGTGAGTTTTTGAGAAATTCTAACCCAGTAATTAGTGGAATATTTGGAATCCCTAAATTGCATAAAGGCCTTGATAATGTTAAATTCAGACCTATAGTTGATGGGAAGAGAAGTAAACATATTTCATCAGTCAGTTTTTGGATCATTATATGCAAAGAGGTTTAAAAGCCTTTACATATATAACCAAAGATTCCTGGAATTTTTTGGAGAAGTTAAATATGTTATCTATTACTGAAGATACCCTGCTACTTACTATAGATGTATGTAATCTCTTTTTGGTTATCCCTCATGAGATTGGATTAACTAGGTTGGAAAGTCAACTGATAAAAACTGGTTTGTACAACCAAGACCAGGTGAATGTATTTGTTACACTGATGTAAGCAGCGCTGTTTAACAACTTCCTGTATTTCGAGGGACATTTTTATAAACAAGTCACTGGAGTGGCTATGGGGGCTGCTTGTGCCCCCATTTATGCTAATTATATATTTTTTCCAGTGTCTTTAACAAATATATCAGGCTATATACACGCTTCTTGGACAATATTTTTATAGTTTGGGAGGGTGATAGGAAACAGCTCAAATTATTTGTGAATTATAGTACTAATACTGTTGATTTTTTTAAATTTACCCATGAGTATAGTGCAGACTTGATTACCTATATAGATGTTAAATTAAGAATAGACAGAGAATTTAAGTGTATGAGATCCAGTATATATAGGAAAACAACTTTTTCCAACTCATATTTAGATTATGACAGCTGGCACCCTCAACACCAGAAAAAATCTATTGTTAAGGGTCAAATGGTGAGGGCGGCCAGGATGGTGAGTGATGAAAAAGAGTTTATTGATGATTTGTATTTCATTATTGGGATTTTTCTTAGAAGGGGTTACCCTGAAATTTTATGTATTAGTATTAAGGATGAAATCATGAGCAAAAGAGAAAATGTCATTTACAAGGCCATTTTAACTGGGGGTCTTGGCAATGATGCTGGTAATCTGATTAATCAAAATGAGAAAACCAGTCTGTCTAAACAGATTGACAGGTTAATGTTTGTCACCACCTTTAACCAGGATGTTGATTGGTTTAAGTGGGTGGTGAGGAAAAACTGGGGTTTATTACAGTTGGATAAAAGTATAGTAAAAAAGATGGGTGGTATACCCAATTTTGTGTTCCGAAGGGATAAATCTTTTAAAGAGATTTTGGAAAAAGGGATACATTATACACAACTAAGTGGTGGCAGAAGGATTGGTAATTTTAAATGTGGAAGATGCACAACATGTAAATACATAATGGAAACAGGTAGGAGTATAATAGTAACCAACTGTTTTATCCCGATTAGGGGACACTATGAGTGTCATGCCCAGAATGTGGTCTATTTGACAAAATGCAGAGTATGTCCCGCATTTTATGTGGGAAAATCTTTAAGGCAATTTAGGGAAAGTGTCAAAGAACATGTGTTGGACATTATAGCAATAACCCACGCCTGGGTGTGGATAATGCTAAATTTACCCACGGTTGGCGTGGTTTGGTCCCGAGGGCGAAGCCCGAGGGACCAAACAAAGCCAACCGTGGGTAAATTTAGCATTACCCACACCCAGGCGTGGGTTATTGCTATTATACCATGACATTATTTAAGAAAAGAAACTATTACTTTTCTTAAATAATGGCATAGTATAATGCCTGTTTACTGCCCTTCCGCAGATGTCTGGCATCCGGCAGTTCTGATGTACTGCGCCTGCACAGTACATCAGAGCTGTGGCAAAAGCAGCGGAGAAAGCAAGATCTCCGTTGCTTTTTAGTGTTCGCTATGTTAAATGAGTTTAACATAGCGAGACAGTTAAAATAAGCAACGGAGATGTCCGTTGCTTATTTTAAAACTGTCTCGCTATGTTAAACTCATTTAACATAGCGAACATGAAAAAGCAACGGAGATCTTGCTTTCTCCGTTAAAACACTGTCTGCTATGTTAAATGGGTTTAACATGCGAGACAGCTTTAAAATAAGCAACGGAGATCTCCATTGCTTATTTTAAAGCTGTCTCGCTATGTTAAACCCATTTAACATAGCGAGACAGTGTTTTTAAAAAACGAGTTATACTAATGGAAAAAAGTCCGGGCGACCGGACCTTTTTCCATTAGTATAACTCGATTTACAACGGGCACGCTGGCCAATCAGCGTGCACGTTTTGGGGGGATCATGGTATAATAGGCATTTTAGGAATACAAATGCATCGGCTAGGCATATTGCTGAATATGCAGAGCACAGTTTTAAATTTTGTGTTATTCAACAAATTAAAAAAAATATCCAGGGTAAAGTCTTAGACGTCCATTTAGATATATGTGATTTACAATGGCAACTGAGGTTGGATGCATTAAATCACCCTGGTATCAATGACAGCATTAATATAGCCCCTATTTTAAAATTAAGACATATTTTGGGCAGGAGGTAGTGCATAATGGTTACAGGTTTTAATATATAAAATATGTTATTGTTTTTGAGCTTATGTGTTTTGTAATACATATACGCATGGATATTTATGTTTATATGCTTTTATAAAATATTTTTATGAAAATTGCTTTATAAAATTGTTTTAACATGAGTTTTTACTTGATATTTTTGGTAGTGAAACAGACATAGTATATGTATAAATTTAGTATTGTCATTTTAAGTAGCAAATAGTCAATTATGTATATTTAATGAGTTAATTGATGCATTGGTTGGTATTTAAATTGTCATCCTCAGGGAGTTTCATTGTTCTGATGAAGTCTTGATTAAGTGGATGAAACCTAGGTCAACAGTGTATTTGGTTATTTTGCATTGAGCATTAATAAACCAGGAATTTGTGTGATCTTCTTGTTGCTTTTATCATTTATTCAGTGGAACGATTCGTAGTTCTCCACCTGCCTTTTACTGTTTGTGAGTTGGAACTGGTTACTAGTTTTTTAATAGTAGAAAAGCTAAATAAGCTGGGAATAAACCCCTATGTCACCCGCTGTATTGCCAACTGGCTCACAGATAGGATGTAGATAATCAAAGTAGGGAGAGTTACCTCCACAAAGAGACCAGTCACCAGTGGAGTCTCCCAGGTTTTTGTGCTGAGACCTCTCCTGTTTGGCATCTACTTTTTTAAATAAAAGTCAATAACTAAAGGGCTCTGACTGACTAAGTTTGCAGATGACTGCAAGCTAGGAGCAGTCATTGAATCCCATAATGACTTAGCCATCCTGCAGGAAGTTTTGGCTCAAATAAATAACTGCTGTCAAAATGCCAAAAAAATGCATTATTGTATCCTTTGGGAAGTCATCTACCCCATGGAACTACCACATTGACAATATGCCCCTAGAGTTGACCCAGTTGTTTGAGATTTGGGAACTTATGTGGATAGTGACCTAAATTTTGAACATGTGTCTATTGTTGTAAGAGAGTCCTTCTATATTGCGCAGCTTATAAACAAAGGGATTGTGTCTAGATCTAGGAATGTCATTGTCTCTCTTTACTCAGCCCTCATTAGACCAGTTATTGAACATAATGCCCCTTTGGTATGCATCTGTCCAGACACATGCAGCAACTGGTGTGCCCACTGAGATACCTTACTAAAAAGATACAAGACCTAAACAAAACATCCTACATGGACTGACTCAAAGCCAAGTCACTATATTTAGTATCCTACAGACTGCTAAGAGGTGACCTGTGTCTTGCATACAAGGCATCCTCTGACCCATTACTGATGGATTTGCTGCACATCAGCAAGTCAAACGGCATCAAAAATAGTCTAGGGATCTAAACCTCTTCTGCAACATCAACAGAACAGTTTGGAGGGACAGGTGTATTTCACAGAGGATATCATTGCTATGGAACATACTCCCCATCCACATAAAACAGAGTTTATCCCTGTTCAATTTCAAGCACAATTTAGATCTATAGATAGGAAACAGAAAATTTAACCCAAGACTGCCGCCATACTACTAATGGACAAATGTACCTCCTAAATGCTTTATGCTTATTTCCGGGGTGATATATAATTATGGACCATGGGATGGGTAAGGCCAATCTATAACCAAATAGGATAGGTTATTTTGAATACAAAAACTGAAAGTGGCTAGGCTTAAAATGGCCTACAAGGGCAGCTTAGTCTAGTACTTACCTATGAACCTGAGGGAGGGTACTTACTTGCAAAATGTGAATGGTCATAAGTTTTGTTTGACTTGGAATATCTTTAGTTCTATCAGTCTAAAATGGCTTAATCCTATAGATTGTCTGGAAATCAATGCCTACCCCCATATAACGATACTGAATAGATAAAGTGACTATAAGAGAATGAATGAAGAATTAAATACAGCTGAATGATCACTACATAGGAAGTCAGTAGAGTTCCAATGAAATGTGCCTATGTGGCAAATTCTGCCCATAACAGGCTATTATACAAGAGAGGCAAAGCCTGTCCTGGTACTCAATGGGTGAAAGGCAATAAACATTCAGATCTCTTCCAACTTATGGAAACTAAACTTTACTTGAAGGGCATACTTACGTGTGTGTGCGCGCGCATAGCTTTACTTGTAAAGCATAGCTACATGTGTGTGTGTGTGTGTGATTGTGGGGTGTGACAGAACAACCAAGGCAGGGCTAGCCACCCAGTGCTATGAACATTGGCTCTAAACGAGTGTCACTGTTGAAGTGATACCTGACCTCGTGCACAAAATAGGAAAAAGGGTGATGGATGGATGGACAAATGGATTATAGAGCATATCTCTCAACTGTATGAAGTATGTACATGAATGTAATGTCTTACTGTAGTTGTGTAAATTGTTGCCTTTACTGCTATTGGTCCAGGTTGTGGCTGAAGAATCAGTTGACCAGCTCGATTACCTCGTAAACAAATAGCAATCAGTAAACAAATAAAAAAAAACTGTTCATACTTTTACAGAACATCCATGGGTTTACCTCATATTTTGCCCTGTCCCTTGTAAAGTGTTTGGTTTTCTGCTAAATCATGCAGGATCATACCTCTCAACTCCAGAATGTTGCAGAATGTCCACATTATTACCTCATATTTTTGGTCTGTTCTTCATAACATTTGTGGTTTTCTGGCAAACCACCAAGGATTCTGCTGTCTAAAGAATGAGACATTTGAATCTGAGATTTCACATTCTTCAGAAAATGCATGCCAGTGCAAAATTTGTTATTCTAGCAGCTTTTTAAGTTCATAAGAGCATATTTCAATTTTTGCCCTTTATCCCCCCTTTATCTTTGTCTTTGTCCAGAATTCTTAAGCAAAAGTTGAAAGGTATGCAGATGATTACAGTCAATCACTAATGCCAGACATTAAAGTTTCACATTTCTGTTGTTCAGAAAATATATGTTGATGCAAAGCTTGTTCTATTAAAAATTTAAAAGAATAAGTAATATTTCAAAATTGTCTCTGGTTTTGAGCCATTCTCCTGCTATTTTTGGCTTTGTCCAATATTCTTGAGCAAAGAAGTTGATTGGTAATCCTCAGAAACACTTGCTGGTGCAGCGGTTAGCGTTGCCACCTCACAGCAAGAGGTTCTCTGGTTCGATTCTCGGCTGGGGTGCCTTCTGTGCGGAGTCTGTATGTCCTCCCTGTGGTCGCGTGGGTTTCCTCCGGGTGCTCCGGTTTCCTCCCACATCCCAAAGACATGCTGTAGGTGGACTGGACACACTAAATTGGCCCTAGGCATGAGTGCGTGCGTGTGTGTGCCTTCTGTGGAAGGTTGGGTGCCGGGCTGGCAACTCGACACCGTAAAACTCCACTGCCAGTCATAAGCTGACGGTGATCCTCTGTGGCGACCCCTAACTGCAAAAAGCCGAAATAAGAAGAAGAAGAAACACTTGCATAGGAGTTTTCCATGGCAACCATGAGCTCGGGTAGCCAGAAAAAAGATGATTTATTAATCAAGTCATCTTTTTCTGGCTGCCTGAGCTTGGGGTTACCTCAAAAATGCCAATGAAAATGTTTCCATGTAATTGATACTCCAGCAGCAGTTTCATGGCACATTATGCAGCTGTTGAAAGGGGGGGCTCATGTCCCCCTTGCCCTATGGTTGCAGCACCCATGGTCATGTGTAAAATTAACTTACTTCTCGAGTAAAACAGAATGCACTGTTTTTTTTCTGTTATTTATTTCTGTTTGTATATTCAATTTTATTAAAATCCTGTTGTTATTTTAAATGTGTTTATCAGGGTAGTCATTGATTTCAGTGAATCAAATGAATGCACAGCCTGGGTGGTAATTTCATAATAAACAGAATTTATATACAAAAAGTTAATAGTGATAGAAAACTACAAGACTTCTGTTTACAGGTGTGGAAAATATAGTTAAGCAAGTACTGATGTACAGTATAGTGAAACCAGTAGCAAAGATCACAAAAAAAAATCTCTTTAAAAGGGGTGGAGAGGTTAGGGAAGTAATGTGAGAAAAGAAAATTTGGCAACAGATGACATGTGTTACAATGACATTATTACTATAAGATAATTAAGCAATAACTGACGACGTGGTGTGGTATATTGAAGATTTACCCACAGTTGGCTTGATTAAATAAAGCCAACCGTAGGTAAATTTCAATATACCACAACCACGGAGTCGGTTATTGCTATTATACAATGAAATTATTTAAGAAAAAAAATACTTACTTTTCTTAAATAATGTCTTTGTATAACAGCGTATTACTGTTCTTCCGCCGGTGGTGGTATATTGCTTCCTGGTGTGGATGTACTGCGCATGCGTATGGGACGTGCGTTCCTACGTATACCCAGTACATCAATGTTTTGAAACGGAAGCAACGAAGAAAAGAAAGTCTCCGTTGCTCTGTTTTTTCTTTTTTTTTTTTTTTATTTATTAAAAAAAAGGTTTTGGACACTTTATACCAATGGAAAAATGTCTGGGCGACCGGACCTTTTTCCATTGGTATATTGTGAGATTTACAACAGGCACGCTGGCCAATCAGCATGCACATTTGGAATATTAATGTTGGGGGTCATTGTATAATATGAAGTTATATTATAGTATTCTAGCAGTGCAAGTTTCTTCTTCATCTATATTTCTTGTCTAAAACGTACTGGTAACATCTGTTCAAATTCATCATTAAAAGTTTTCTAACTTTGACCACAACCAAAAGTTGGGCCCATATATCCCCAACAGTACATTGTCACACCTTTGTGGTGTGCGTCCAAATTTGGAACATATTTTTCAGTCTTTGTGGTTTATTAAAATACTGGAGAAAACAACTCCGTTCAGATATCCTAAAACAGCATGATTTTGTAGCATATTTATAGTTTTTTTTGTCAATTTCATCCCCACAAGTTGGATGTTCTATTGTCTGTTTGTCCATTCTTAAGATTTAATTCCTTTAGCACCTTATAAGCTGTGCTTACTAATCTTTTACCTAGCTTTTATCAGTAATAGCAATGTGTTCTTCTGACAAAATATCTGTGGATCCCACATTTCAAGGTGTATAAATTATTCTTTCAAGTTCTCTCTGCAAATATCCCAGAAGCCCATACTTTGCCATATTTGCCCCCAGGAGGCCTACTGCCTGCCACATCTCAGCTGCTTTCAAAATAATTAACTTTAATATTCCTTTCTTTCCAGTATCTAAGCCCCTTTCCACAGATATTTCCACTGTACTTTCACCAGTAGATATTACATAATTCATCATTAATTGCCTAAGGTACATCTCCCCTCTATACACTTAACTCCTGTACTGGATGCCTTTCAAAATTCTCCTGATTCCGTATGAGTAACTTCATAATTGTTTTCAGTTTTATATGATATAAAACTGAAAACAATTCTGATTCCCTGTTAGTAACTTCATAATTATTTTCAGTTTTATGTCATATTTGTAAATTGAAAGAAGCTATAAAGCCTTTGTCCTTACCATATAGTCCTGAGTCAGGTACATTCATTTTTACACATTCTTTAGCAATACTAACTTATTTCAAGCCACTAGACTTACTTTCATTATATGGAGTGCTTCCAGGGAGCGCAGCTTCATGTTTAGACTTCTAGCATCAAGCAGCAGAACCTTGAGTTTGCCTTGGGTGAATTTTGTTACGTTGGAAATTTTGTTGTTTTGACATTGCCTAAAAAGCCACTATGGGGAAGGCAAGCACCTTTGCCAGTATCGAAAAGCCTAAAGGAGGCAGGTGCAGACCATCTCTTGCAAAGCAGCATGGCCTGTCGATCATGTCATCCCAGGCTGACAGATGCTGATTCCCCTTGGAGTGACACTAGAAGCTAAGCCAATTGTTGAAGTCAATCATTTTTTTGTTTATACTGTGGCATCATCCTGGTGAAGGTAGAATGCTGCTTAGGGCTAGGGTAACACCTGCTTGGGCACATACTCTGATAGTTCAGTCATGTCTCTCTTCATATAGTCCAGAGAGGTACATCTCAGGTGATTCACCCCAACATGAGGTACTTATTGTTGAGTGACTTGAGTGCATGTGTGATCTGACGGATCCAGGCATCTGACAGGTAGCTGACCATGACCTTCTTCTTGTTCAACCTGGTGAGGGGAACTTCTGTGTGTCTCACTGTGGAGTCGCCTATGACCAGGACATTGGTTTTAGAGGTGTTATGCCTTAGGGGCTTAATTGTTGAGACGCATTTGTATGTGTTATTATGTGTAGTGGTTTCTTGTGTAACAGTGTGTGCACTTTGTTTACATCTGGGAGGTCTCTGGACTTTCGGTAGACTTCTAGTGAGTACCTCCACATATGTGGGCTTTTGTGTCATGTCTTTATTTTGTGTGAGGGGTGAAAAGTGTGTACTGACAACCTGTTTGTTATCTGGTTTGTTGTTACACAAGAGAAGTGATTCCAATTTCATAGTGTACTGTACTAACATCTCTCACGTAGGATATTTGCTTGCTGTAGGAGTAAATGGTTGTCACTATACATGAGGCTATTGCTACATTGCCTCAGTATTCCCATGACATTCAGGCTGGTGGGAGAAATGATAGAAACTGTCTGTCCATTGTAGCAGGATTTTACAGTATGAGCAATTAGAGAAAGGAATGGGCTAGGTTAAGCAGTTTTTGTGCTCAGACTATCAAGGGTTGTTCAGTTGAAGGCTATGGATGATAGGTATGGTGATGCTGCTCAGTGCACACTTAAATTGTTTTTAGTGCAACAGAGAAGCTTGTGAAATTTCCACTGACAGTTGTCTACAGAAAAATTGTCTTTCAAAGCATTTGTGTCTGTACAGAGCACCGCTAAGCCATGTGGTGCTGTGCTTAGTGACATTCAAATGTGAGGCTTAAATACAGGTGAAATTAGACAGTTTTAAACTAATCTACCAATAGGAAAATACACAATGAGCCTTCCTCCAGCAATCCCCAGTTCAGGGTGCAGGGGAGCCTTTCTTAATATAAGATGACTGGTTTTGTGTAGCAAACACAGGCTAGATTCAGAAGGTCTGAATCTAGACTATACTATCTTGGCTGAAAATGCAGTTGAAAACTATGATGATATGGACAAGTGCCAGCATATCAAACTGGAGTTCTGTAAAGAATGTTATGTCCTTTGAATATCAAACTGATTTATACAAGATGCTTGCATTACAAATTATTAGAGCTGTATGTCATTTGTATATCAAACTGATTTTTATGGAGGCTTGTGCTGAAAATGTATTTGTGAGGTTTGCTTGGGTTAAAATGCGTCAACAGTGCACCCTGTTGGAATGAAAAGAAATGTACATGTATTATTGCAACTGGATTAAATTTACCAGCTAGCTTACTTTAAGAAAAATAAGGAAATGTAAATGAGCTGTTAAACCATTAAAATGGAACCCCACAGTGCTGACTAGGACTGGAGATGCTAGGTCTGGGGAAAAAAGCCTTTGCTCATTAGCTCAGTAAAAAGAGGGGAAGCCTCAGGCACTGCCATAAACGTTTAGATGTGTATTGTAGCAGTGTATGCTAAATTCCTGTCTCAGCTTCAAAGGGGAATACTGCGAGAACTTAGAGTCTGGTTACCAGATGAAGTCATTCTACCATCCCTCTTGGAAATTATATTTTAGATATTACAAAGAGAAATCACAGAGTATTGAGTATTCTGTTTGGAAGCCTGGCCAGAGAGACTGGTCACGTATTTCATCTTGCCTTCCAGAGTAAGTTATTAGGGAACAGTAAATTCTTCTAGATTCAGTCAGGAATATAGTGAAGCTAAGTTTAGAGACTGTTTTTTTTATTTGTATGAGTCTGTCCATCAATGTGGTTTTCAATATTTTCTGTGATTTGAATTCTATGGTTTCCTGTAAATATATATTCAATATTTTCATGTTCTTTTATTATTAAATATATTTAAAACTTTTATTGTGGCTGGTCCTTGTAGAAAGTACTTAACCATTAATAGTCCGTATATTTATTTGGTGACACTGTGTGGGCCACTCTAGAAGGCCTAGCTGTCTTGGTCAACTACTATTATTTGTATTAATATTAACTTCACAGTATAATTGGACACCCTTTAAGGGCCTTAGAGTATCTGATTGTGGAGTGTCTAGTTGTGGTGATAACTACCTTATACTCTGGGCAGAAGGGGTCAAAGCAGGTAAATCTGTGCCAGACTTTCCCAGGTGCTTGTATGTGTGTGTGTGTGTGTGTGTGTGTGTGTGTGTGTGTGTGTGTGTGTGTGTGTGTGTGTGTGTGTGTGTGTGTGTCAGCTGCTTGGTGCAGGGACACAAAGCACTGGAGGACTTGACTTGGACACTCAGCTGAGGACCTAACCCTACAGCTGTACCAGTGGGGAGTCTTATTGGGGACCTAGAGGGAGACACATATAGAGAAATCCAGATCCCAGGCTGAGTGTGTTCTCTGTGTGCTCTTAAGGGAAACTGTGCTTGATGCAGAGAGGTCTGCATCTGGAAATACGGAGTGTATCCATTTCTGTTCTAAGTGCACGTCCCTCTCCATTGTCAGTGGTGAGGCTTGAGGATCCTTGATTACTGGCCCAGTGTGGGGACATCACACATTGGTGGCAGTGGTGGCCATCACATATTGATTGGCAGTGGTGGGACCATCACATGATCACATATTGATGAGCAGTGGTGTGGTTATTGAATTTCTGTAGCCTGTAAGTAGTTGTCACTAATGAAAGGTGTACTCTCAGCAGCCACACAGTAGACATTCAAAGTTTCATATCACAATAGATTTATTTATTTACTTTTTGTTAGTTTAGTTAGTCAGGGAGAGCAGATAAGAATGTCAGCATAGGATTATGGCAAGCTGACAAGGAACCAGTTGGCTGAGATGTGCCAAGCCAAAGGCTGGTGCATGCCAACCTGACTAAAGGGGAAATGCTTGCAGTCTCACATATCTGCATCACAGACCAGCAACCAGGAAGACAACCAGTCTGTTGATGGGGACTTGCAGCTCTCAGACACAGGACAGAGGACTTAAAAATCCATCTGGAGTTAACGAGACTTGAACTGGAGTCTAAACATTTGGAATTAGAATCAGCAGAGAGATTGCGGCATTTGGAGGTCAAATTAGAATCAGCAGAGAGACTGTGGCATTTGAAAGCTGAAGAAAATGAGAGGCAGAAGCAACATGAAAAGGAAATGCTGAATCTTCACCAGGGTCTTGGAGGTAATGTCGAAGGAAGTAACCGTACCCCAGAAGCAATAAATGTCAGTACACTGCTTACTCAGCACCAAGGAGGTGATAATTTTGATCATTTTATTCATACATTTGAAAGAGTATGCAAACAGTATAATGCTGACCAAGGGCTCTAGGTACAGTTCCTCACCCCACTAATCTATGGTAAAGCTGTAACTGTTGTTTCCAAATTGTCTGATACTGATTTTTTAGCTTATGATAAAGTTAAGCACGGTTTATTACAATGTTTTAGGTTAACACCTGAAGCTTACAGAAAACGTTTTGTGAGCATAGATGCAAAGCAGATGAAATTGTGTGTGATTATATTACCTAGTTAAGCACTTATTTTCATAGGTGGGTGAGTGGGTGTCAGGTCACCACTTTTCAAGGGCTCGCAGACCTTTTGGTGAGGGAGCAAACCCTTAGCACTTTGCCTGAGGGCATGAGAATCTGGTTGGCAGACAGGGAATACAATTCTGCAGATGAACTGGGGAAAAACGGGGATCTCTACATAGCAAGCATGGCATCAGTGTACAGGAAAGGGATACCCAGTGCTGCAAATGGATATAAGGGAATCCATGGTGTTCAGCCTAAACTACTCCAACAGAGTCCACCAGTAACAGGGGAAGCCACTAGTTCAGGTACACAGCCAAGATCAAGGGTTAAATGTTTTAAATGTAACCAGTGTGAGTCCATGTAGCATATAGATGTCCATGGAGGCAATGTGGGGAACAAAAGGTGGGGTAGCCAGCAAGTGGGAATAACAGAATGCCAGTAATAAGTTGTCTGGAGACAACAGAGGTACCAAACTACCAGCAGAGTTTATATCCGATCTTGGTGGATGGAAAACAGGCCATTGCCAAGAGAGACACAGCCTCTGATATAACCATTGTGAAAACTGCAGTGGTTAAAGAGGAGCAGTACCTACTTTGGCAGTCCACTCCAGTCAGAACTTTAGGAGGGATCCCATTCCAAATGCCTTTGGCCAGGATTCACCTTGACTGGGAGGGTGGAAAAGGAAGCAAGTAAGTAGTTGTGTTTGAGGATATCCCTGAAGATGTCTTGATAAGGAATGATTTTGATAATGCAGTACCTAATGTGCAGGCAGTGACACGCAGTCACGCTTGGAGATAGGCATGTGGGTCTGGTAGCCTGAGGAGACCCAGACAGACCGAACACCTGAAGCCAAGACTGGTGATGTAGCTACTTCAGGAAGGGAGCTACCCTGTAGCAGTGAGACTGAAGGTGAGCCACAGCTGCTGGTGAGTACTGATGTTCCCTTGGATAGAGTGACTGCAAGGGCAGAGGTGAGTAGTAGTACCCAGGCTGACAGTGAGGCACTGCTGTCAGAGGATACCAGACTTCCTGTGGAGGGGGAGCTGGGAAGAGTTACAAAGAGAAGGGCTGAGACAGACTCAGGTTTCAGACCCTACATTACAAGGCTTGAGGGGAGGTAGCTAGGGAGGCAATTGATTCTCAAGGAAAAGGGGATTCTGAATACTGGAACAAAGAGTTACTGTATAGAGAGTATACCCCTGAGGGAGGGCTAGAAGGTGAGGTAATACAGTGGTTGGTAGTGCCCAGAGGCTACCACCTGGCATGTCTAGCCATAGCCCATGACATTCCTTTTGCAGGTCATATGGGCATAAAGCAAACCAAAAGATGTATTATGCAGAACTTTTAATGGCCTGGGATTGCCAGAGACATAACAGGATACTGCAGGACCTGTGAGTAGTGCCAAAAAGTTGGCAAGCCAGGAGACAAGGTCAAAGCTCCTTTGATACCTTTGCCTGTGATTGAGGAGCCATTTCAGAGGGTAGCTATGGATATTGTGGGGCCTCTGAGTACCCCAAGTAAGACAGGGATGAAGAATATCATAGTGGTACTAGATGCTGCTACTAGATAACCTGAAGTGGTGGCTCTGTCCTCCATCAAGGCAGAGAAGGTGGCAAATACTTTGCTAGAGATTTTCAGCAGGGTAAGTTTCCCAAGAGAGATATTGACTGAGAGAGGTGACAATTTCATGTAATACTTGCTGGCTTGTCTTTCAGAGCACTGTGGGATGAAGCACCTAAAGACCAACCCCAGACTAATGGTCTTGTATAGAGGATAAACTCTACACTAAACACCATGCTATGGGTATTTGCAGACCAGTTTAAAAGAGAGTGGGACAAATATTTGCCCCATCTACTGTTTACAGAGAGGTACCCCAGGAATCCACAGGTTTTTCACCCTTTGAGTTGCTGAATGGGCTTAGGGTGAAGGGACCTCTAGATCTGATTCATGATGAGTGGGAGGGTGAGTGTAAATCCCACAAGGAGTCTGTTGTGGCATATGTCCTAAACCTCAGGACAAGTCTTAGGGAGCTCATGGGCTTTGCCCATGAGAACCTGGCAGGAGCCCAACAGCAGAAAAAGGTCTGGTATGACAGGAACACTCGAGCCAGAGAGTTTGCTGTGGGACAGCAGGTGATGATGCTCATTCAGGCAGCTTGGGATGGGCCCTTCAAGGTGGTAAGGAATGTCAGTGATGTTAACTACGTGGTAGAACTGCTAGGCAGTAGACAAGGGCACAAACTGTACCATGTTAACATGATGACCATGATAGAGAGGCCCTTGTGCTGAGTATTTGCAGTGGATGGCAGGAAGAGTCTGAGGGAGATCTGGTGACTAATCTCCTCAGTGAGACTCAGACTGCCATCTCAGTGGAAGGGGTAGCAGTGTCCCAGTGGCTATCCCCTACCCAGGTTCAAGAAATCTGAGCAGTTTTACAGGAGTTTGGGGACATGTTCACTGGGAAGCCAGGGTGCACCCATGTGGATACAGGACCCCAAAGACCTATAAAGCAGGTCCTTTACAAGGTACCTGAGCAAGTCAGACAGACTTTGAGGGAGGAGATACAGAATATGTTGGAACTGGGAGTAATCCAGGAGTCCAGCAGTCCCTGAGCCTCCCCAATGGTGTTGATACCAAAGAAGGATGGCAGCACCAGGTTCTGTGTGGACTACAGGAAACTACATAGTCACACAGAGTCAGATGCCTACTCCATGCCTAGGACAGATGAAGCTCTAGAGCAGCTGGGTGGGGCTAAGTATCTGAACACTATTGATCTTCCAAGGGCTACTAGCAGGTGCCCTTGACTCCCAGTGCTAGCCTTTGTGACTCCTTTTGGCATGTATGAGTTCACGAAGATGCCCTTTGGGATGACAAATGCCCCAGTGACTTTCCAGAGGCTGGTAGATCATATCCTAGCAGGAGCAGGAGATTATGTCCTAGCTTACCTGGACGATATTGCTATCTACAGCCACTCCAGGCAAGAGCACCTACAGTATGTCAGGGAGGTGCTGGGCAGACTGCAAAGGGAAGGGTTGACCATTAAGCCCAGTAAGTGTCAGGTGGGTATGGCAGAGGTCTCATACCTGGGACATAGAGTGGGGGGGGTGGTAAGATGAGGCTAGAACCTGCCAAAGTGGAAGCCATTCAGGCATGGCCTACCGCTGTTACCAAAAAGCAGGTGAGGGCATTGTTAGGGATGGTGGGGTACTATAGAAAGTTTAAAGCACACATCCACCAGCAATTCACCAGAATATCTTTTTTCCTTTTATTTCATAAGTGATCTGGTACCTCGGCCTTTCGCCTTCATGGATCACAAAGCTTACATTTTGCTGTCAGCTTAAATACTCATTCAATTTAATTAATTACACTTAATTAACACAGGCAACTTGCACTTAGACAATAAATCAATTCCAAAATTTAAAGTAATATAGTGCAAATACCATACATAAATTCACTATTCTATCCCTTTAAAATTAATACAAAATTATTAAAAACATATTATTCCTAATACTTAATATATGAATGCTGGATATTGTAGCTATTATTTTATATGGCTAATTCTTGATTTAAACCAAAAGGTTTCAAAGTTTTAAATTTTATTATCATTCTAGATGTTCTTCATTCCACATTGCTGCAGTCCTAACCATTGGGTAGTCCGCTGTCCAGTCGGCCCGAATACCAAAGTATATGGCTGACGTCGGTCAAGGCGCATTAGACTGATGTCAGGACGTCAGGGTACTAATGCGCATGACCGACGCCATATCCTCAGTCTTTTTTGCCGCATGGTCCGATGCAGAAGCAGTTTTGCGAGTGCAGGTTGGCGTTCTGAAAAATTTCCGAAGTCGGAGTTTCAGACCGAATCAAAGTTGGCTAAGTACCCCGTTGGGAACATTTTGGTTTTTCTTGCCTCAGTATTTAACCGGATGTCAGAAAAAGTGAATAACTGTATTTCTTGTGGGAAGCAGATACCTCATAGGGATTACCATACTTTGTGTATACCTTGTTTAGGGCCTGAGCACGGCGTTGTTGGTTGCCGCTCTTGTGCTAGATTTAACAAACGCACTATTAAGAGAAGGTTAGACTGTGCCAGGTTAGTGTTTGGGAAGCGTTGTAATTATAAAATGCCGTCGAATGCTCCGACGCTTCGATCAAAAGCGCAAGGACAAAACAGCAAAGCCTAGGGTTGATGAACCGGCAGTCCCGGACGTCGGTTCTTTAGAAGGCTCAGTGGAGCCAGAGGTTTTGCCAGGAGTTTCTTTGGAGTCTCAGGCAGAGACTTTACTGTTACAGGATGTGCCTTCTCAGGAGGTAGGCCAGGCTGAGGGGCTTCTCAGGTAACTGTTCTTCCCTCTCTTCCCAAGGTAGTTAGAGCCTCTCCTTCTGTTTCCAAAACTTCTTGGAGAGGTAGGCCAAGTTTAGCTTCAGTGGGGGCTTCTCCTAGCACTTCAGGTTCTGTGCCTAAGAAACATATGCTTAAAATGGCGGAAGATTTAATTACTATGATTAGAGGCTCTATGCCCCCTCCTGATAAGAGGCCTAGGGTGGAACCTGAGTTTGAGAGTTTTGAACAGTGTTCAGAGGCTTCTGAGTCTTCTGCGGAAGACTTGCAGGAGTATCCTCCTTATTCTGATTCTGATGTGGATGATTCCACTCCTACAGCTTCTCCTCCTGAGGATTTCTCATTTTCAGAGACTCTGCATTCCATGAGGGAGCACTTTAAATGGGAAGGCCAAGATTACTCTGATTCCAGGAAAAGGCTTAGGGAATTCTTATATTTACCCCAGCATAGGCCCTTAGCTATACCTCCTGTGTTGTATGTGGTGGAAGATGTTTTTGCAGAGGCTTCCCTGAACCCTGATTCTTTGCCTCCTGCCCCTGTTAAACCTGATAGGTACTATAGGGTGCCTGAAGCTCATAAGTATCTGTTTAAGAGTCCTAGGGCAGACCCGGAAACTGTTTCTCAGGGGCCTAAAGGTGTTAAGGCCTCTGTTGTTAAAAATCCTGTTCCCACTGATAAAGAGGCAAGGGCTTTGGATAGGTGGGGAAAGAAAGTGTATACTTCTTCCACTTTAGACATGAGAGCGTTGAATTGTCAGTTTCACATGCTAAAATATCAAAATTATCTCCTTTCACAATTGAAATCTAAGGTGGATGCTTTGGCGGAAGGTATAGAGTGTAAAGAGTTGCTGGATTTAGTTCATGTGTCTGAACAAGTGGGTAAGCATTCTTTGCAATGTGGTTTTGATGCTGTGCAGGCCTCCTCGAGGGTGGCTGCCACTAGTTCTGTTCTTCGCAGGCATGCCTGGTTGAGGGATCAGAATTTAGCAGAGCATGTTAAGACTAGGATTTTGGATGCTCCTTTACAGTCTGATGTGTTATTTGGTTCGCCTGTGGAAGCAGTTTTAAAGAAAATGGAGGACAAAGCTAAGTCTATGCAAACTGTTAAAGATTTTTGCAGGTGCAGCCACCGAAGTTTAGTAGAAATTGGCCTACTAAGGGATGGACATATCCTGCTTATGATTCCCAGTCTAGGGGTAGGTCTAGACGTGGTAGGGGCAGAGCTCAAGGTTCTTTTAGGCCTAGAACAGCGGGTTCACCTGCTCAGACTTCTGGTGAGGGCAGGGGTCAGTCCTTTCGTAAACAGACCCAATGACCTGCCTTTTCAGCTGCCAGTAGATTCTCGTCTGGCAGCTCCTTTGGGAGGAAGACTGTCTCTTTTCAAAGAAAATTGGGATTTAATCACTCAAGACAGATGGGTGTTGGATATCATTCACCACGGTTACAGGTTTTATTTCCATACATTGCCCCTTTCAAAGGCATGCCAGACGTTCCCCCTCCACAAAGGAAAGAGGCTCACAAGCAAATTTCTCTGTTACTCCAAATAGGGGCCATTTAGCCAGTCCCTGTACCAGAAAGGGGCCTAGGATTTTATTCTCGCCTGTTCCTAGTACCAAAGAAGGGGAACACGTGGAGACCAATTTTGGATTTATCTATCCTCAACACTTATCTGGACATTCCCAAGTTCAAGATGTTGACGTTACAACAGCTTTTACCTCTGCTGGGCAAAGATCATTGGATGGTAACTTTAGATCCCAAGGAAGCTTACCTTCATGTGCCTATAAGACTAAGTTGCAGGAAGTATCTGCGTTTTCGAGCTGGAAATTCTCATTATCAGTTCTCTGCATTGCCCTTTGGCTTATCTACTGCGCTCAGAGTATTCACAAAGGTTCTGGCTCCAGTGATAGCTTACTTCAGGCTAAAAGGAATTCAAATCTATCCTTACTTGGACGACTGCCTGATTCTGGCTCAAGAAAAGGAAGACCTTCTACAGCATCTGGAATATGTCATAGCAGTGCTAAGATGCCTAGGGTATTCTGTGAGTGAAATAAAGTCCAGTCTAGTACCCTCTCAAGACATGTGCTTTGTGGGTGTGAGACTGAGTACAGCAGCCCAGATGGCCTTTTAACCCCGGACAAACAAAAGAATCTTTCCAGTTACTTCCATCAACTATCTCTTCAGTCCGGGCTGACTGCAAGGACAGTCCTTCAAGCCTTAGGGTTCATGGCATCTTGTATTCTGGTGCTTCCCAATGCCAAACTGCATATGAGGAAGCTGCAATGGTATCTCAAAATGTGTGGACACAGCACTGCCAGGATTTGGACACTGTCATTCAAATAATACCTTGCATTCAAAAGAATTTTTGTGGTGGGCTCAGGAATGTCACCTAAACAAGGGACTCTCTGTGACCCGGCCAGAGGCGAGTCAGATTTTAACGACAGATGCCTCGGACATTGCTTGGGGAGCTCATCTAAATGGAAAGTGGATACAAGACAAGTGGCCTGCCAGACTACAGCATCTACATATCAACATGAAGGAGATGTTAGCAGTCCAGTTTGCATTAATGGCTTTCAAGGAGTTACTTCTTCCTGGGCAGGTGTTGATTCTAACAGACAACACAACTGTCATGTGGTACATCAACAAACAAGGGGGAACACATTCTTATCCTCTATGCAGGCAAGCAATGATTTTATGGGAGACTGCGCTCAGCTTGCAACTAACTCTTCAGGCAAGGTTTCTGCCGGAGCACAGAACTCCTTAGCAGATGTGTTAAGCAGGCAAATCATGGATCCCCACGAGTGGAAACTGGATCTTCATGTATTTCAGAAATTGACAGTGTCATGGGGAACTCCAGACATAGATCTGTTCGCTTCTCCACTAAACCACCAGCTGCCAAAGTTTTGCACAAAGGGGTTTCATCATACAGCTTGGAAAGTGGATGCTCTTTCTTTCAGTTGGAAAAATCTTCATGTGTATGCCTTTCCACCTCTGCCTCTTCTTCCAAAGGTGCTCCTAAAGGTCAGACAAGACAAGCCAAGGATGATTTTAATAGCTCCAGATTGGCCTCGGCAACACTGGTACCCACTACTAAGGAGTCTGGTAAGGCAGCCCCATGGCCTTTACCTTTGATTCCACATCTGTTATCTCAGAAGGACGGTCACCTGCTCAATGTCAAGCTTCACTCTCTTCATCTAACAGCCTGGCATATTCTGTGTTGAAACACAGCAGGTCTCAACTTCCTCAACAAGTTTTAAATGTGATTATGGAAGCTAGAAGACCTAGTACAAGAAAAGTGTACGCAGAAAAATGGAAGAGATTTTTATTTTGGAGTGCAGCAAAGAATTTGGAGATTTCTGAGCCTAATTTGAGTGTGGCTCTTCAATATCTTACTGAGTTACTGGACAAAGGTTTGTCTTTCTCTTCCATTAAGATTCATGCTGCAGCAATTTCAGCTCACTATGATTGTGACCCACCATTGTTTTCATCCTTTGTTCAAGCAGTTTCTTAGAGGGGCAAAGAATATAAGACCCCCGTAGAGCTCCTACTCCTGCTTGGGATCTCAATTTTGTGTTGGAAAAACTTACTCTACAACCTTTTGAGCCTGCGGCTACTGCTGACTTGAAATACTTGTCATGGAAGACTGCTTTTTTGTTGGCTATTACTTCTGCAAGAAGGGTTTCTGAGTTGCAGGCCCTTATGGCAGTAGAGCCCTTTTTGATTTTCCATAAGGATAGGGTATCATTACGTACTAATCCTTCCTTTATGCCTAAGGTGGTTTCTAGTGTGGCTTTAAACCAAACTATTCATTTGCCTACTTTCTATGCAGATCCCCAAAATAAGGGGAAAAGATTTTGCACACTTTAGATGTACATAGGCAGTTGCGTTATTATTTAAGCAGGACTAAGGATTTCAGGCAGTCTCAGCAATTGTTTGTTTCTTTTGCTTTGAGTTCTCAGGGCAAGCCTGTGTCTAAGCAAACTATTTCTAAGTGGATTGGGTTTTGCATTTCATTTTGTTACTCCCATCATGGCAAGGAGATTCCAGCTGGGATTAAGCCTCATTCCACTAGGGCTACTGCCACTTCAACAGCATTTCTAAGGGGGGTGGCAACTAAGGATATTTTGGAGGCAGCTACTTGGAGTTCAGTGCATACTTTCTCTAAGCATTACCACCTTCCTCTCTACTCTAAATCTAGGGCTGGTTTTGCCACAGCTATTTTGCAAGGCATGTTGACAGCTCCTGCTTCCTTATGATTTGCCAGCCTCCCTTACCTCTGCTTTGGGATTCTATCCAATGGTTAGGACTGCAGCAATGTGGAATGAAGAACATAGTACAGTTTTGTACCTACCATAAATGTAGATGTTCGAGGATCCACATTGCTGCAGTCCAATTTACCCTCCCTCCTTCCCCTCTGTGTTTAGGGGTGGTGGTGTGGGCTAATATATATATATATATATTCTTGTACATTTGTATATATTGTATATATGTTTGATGCAGGGCTTTTTGGTGTTTTGGTTTGGGCCTTTTTAGGGTCTTCTGACATCTGGGGCAAGAAAAGACTGAGGATATGGCATCGGTCATGCGCATTAGTACCCTGACGTCCTGACATCAGTCTAATGCGCCTTGACCGACGTCAGCCATATACTTTGGTATTCGGGCCGACTGGACAGCGGACTACCCAATGGTTAGGACTGCAGCAATGTGGATCCTCGAACATCTACATTTATGGTAGGTACAAAACTGTACTTTTCCAGTTCAAGTAGTTTATTAATGAAATCACCACCTCTATTCAAAAAGGGCTTCCCCAATACACAGAATTTTAAACTATTAGGTGAACCTCCATGTTTAATAAGGAAATGTTGGGCAACAGGGCTAACCACTCTGATTTTTTATATCTTTTATATGTTCTAATATTCTGATCCTAACCATACGTTTAGTTTGACCTATATACCAAACACTGACACAGGAGCAACCCAGAATATACACTACCCCCACTGATCGACAATTATAATGTAGTCTAGGAGTAAATGTTATCCCATTGATATTATTCAAATTCTTAATTTGTCTGATTTAAATATGTCTAATGAAATGAAGGTTGTGTTATCTAAGGGTAGTAAATTTGTACCCACACATTATCCTTCGTTGGCTGATTTGTATTTTGAATTAAAAACATTCAGTAGGAAATTATATCTGAAAGTTTTTTTTCAAAAAAATGACAATAACTCTGTTGTACATGAAAATGTTATTTCTGATGAGTTTGATGAAGACTTGTTAAATATATCAATTTATGATTACAATGATAATGAATTTTTCTGTTCGGATGATTCTAGTGAGCATTCTAGTTGTTTCAATACAGGTTATGGAAAAATAACATTACCTCATTTGGTTACTGATAAAAAATTTACACCAAATATTAAGGTGCCCGCTATCTCTATGTTTCTGAAAGTTTTATTTAAAGAGTTTACTGTGGCACTATCTGACTTCTAGAATGATAATAAAATTTAAAACCTTGAAACCTTTTGGTTTAAATCAAGAATTAGCCATATAAAATAATAGCTATAATATCCAGCATTCATATATTAAGTATTAGGAATAATATGTTTTTAATAATTTTGTATTAATTTTAAAGGGATAGAATAGTGAATTTATGTATGGTATTTGCACTATATTACTTTAAATTTTGGAATTGATTTATTGTCTAAATGCAAGTTGCCTGTGTTAATTAAGTGTAATTAATTAAATTGAATGAGTATTTAAGCTGATAACAAAATGTAAGCTTTGTGATCCATGAAGGCGAAAGGCCAAGGTACCAGATCGCTTACGAAATAAAAGGAAAAATATATTCTGGTGAAGTGCTGGTGGATGTGTGCTTTATCTATTTTTTGTTTTTCTGGTGTTTTTCTACTATAGAAAGTTTGTCCCCAATTATAGTACCATAGCTGCTCCCCTCACAGACCTGACAAGGAAAAAACATGCAAGATAAAGTAGTGTGGAGCTCGGCATGTGAGCAGGCATTCCAGAAGCTTAAATGAGCTTTGGGAGGACTCCCTGTGTTAGCCAGTCCAAATTACAGAAAATAATTTGTTGTGCAGGTGGATGTTTCAATCCATGGGGTGGGGCTGTACTTATCCAGGTTTTCTCAGAGGGAGAAGAGCACCCAGTGGTATATCTCAACCATAGACTCCAACCCAGGGTGGAATGTTATACAGCTGTAGAAAAGAAATGTCTAGCCATAGAATGGACACTGCAGAAATTTCAGCCATATCTGTATGGAAGGAAATTTACTGTAGTTACAGAACACAATCACTTAACATGGCTACATAGAGCCAGCCAGCAAAATGCCAAGTTATTAAGGTGGAGCTTAAGATTGCAGGCATGTGACATGACAGTACAACACCATAGTCGGGTCAGCAATGCCAAAATAGATGGGCTGTAAAGACAGGGAATGGGGTAACATATTCCCAGATAGGCTTATTTCTCTCAAGCCATGTTTCTCAAGAGTCACTTGAAAAACTAGCTTGAGTCTTCAGGGGTGGGGGTAGATGTGATGTTATGGGCAAGTGCCAGCACTTCACCAGAATATATTTTTCCTTTTATTTCGTAAGCGATCTGGTACCTCGGCCTTTCGCCTTCACGGATCACAAAGCTTACATTTTGTTGTCAGCTTAAATACTCATTCAATTTAATTAACTACACTTAATTAACACAGGCAACTTGCATTTAGACAATAAATCAATTCCAAAATTTAAAGTAATATAGTGCAAATACCATACCATGGAGTTTTGTAAAGAATGATATGCCCTTGAATATCAAACTGATTTATACAAGATGCTTGACAAATGTTATTACAACTGTATGTCATTTGTATATCAAACTGATTTTTACAGATGATTGTTCTGAAAATGTATTTGTGAAGTTTCCTTGTGTTAAAATGTATCAACAGTGCAACTTGCTGAAATGAAAAGAAATGTACATGTATTATTGCAACTGAATTAAAGGTACCAGCTAGCTTACTTTAAGAAAAATAAGGGAAATGTAAATGAGCTGTTAAACCATTAAAATGGTCTCACAGTGCTGACTAGGACTGGAGATGATAGGTCTGGGAAAAAGCCTTTGTTCATTAGCTCTTTAAAAAGAGGGGTAGCCCCAGGGACTGCCATAAACATTTAGATGTGTATTGTAGCCATCTATGCTAAATTCCTGTCTCAGCTTCAAAGGGGAATACTGCGAGAGCTTAGAGTCAGGTGATCAGATGAGGTCATTCTGCCAGCCGTCTTGGAAATTATATTTTAAATATTACAAAGAGAAATCTCAGAATATTGAGTATTCTGTTGAGAAGCCTGACTAGAAAGACTGGTCACGTATTTCATCTTGCCTTCCCTGAGTAAGTTATTAGGGAATAGTAAATTCTTCTAGATTCAGTCAGGAATATAGTGAAGATAAGTTTAGAGATTGCTTTTCTTTATTTGTATGAGTCTGTCCATCAGTGTTGTTTTCAATATTTTCTGAGATTTGAACTCTGTGGTTTCCTGTAAATATATATGCAATATTTTCATGCTCTTTTATTATTTATTATTAAATATATTTAAAACTTTTATTGGGGCTGGTCCTTGTAGAAAGTACGTAACCTTTGAGAGTGTTTTATTTATTTGGTGTTACTGTGTGGACCACTCCAGAAGGCCTAGCTCTCTTGGTCAGTTACTATCATTTGTATTAATATTAACTTCACAGTATAATTGGACAACCTTTGTTAAGGGCCTTAGAGGAGCTGATTGTGGAGTGTATGGTGGTGGTGATAACTACCTTATACTCTGGGCAGAAGGGGACACAGCAGGTAAATCTATACCAGCATTTCTCAGGTTTGTGTGTGTGTGTGTGTGTGTGTGTGTGTGTGTGTGTGTGTGTGTGTGTGTGTGTGTGTGTGTGTGTGTGTGTGTGTGTGTCAGCTACATGGGGCAGGGACACAAAGCACTGGGTTTACAGCGAGGGTGCTGGAGGACTTGGCTTGGACATTTGGCTGAGGACTTAACCCTATTGCTGTACCAGTGGGAAGTCTTACTGGGGACCTGGAGGGAGACCGATATAGAGAAATCCAGACCCCAGGCTGGGTGTGTTCCCTGTGTGCTCTTAAGGGAAATTGTGCTTGATGCAGACAGGTTTGCATCTGGAAGTACTGAGTGTGTCTATTTCTATTCCAAGTGCATGTTCCTCTCCAGTGTCAGTGGTGAGGCTTGAGGCTCCTCGATTACTGGCCCAGCATGGGGACGTCACATATTGGTGGCAGCAGTGGCCATCATGTATTGGTAGCAGTAGTGGGCATCACAAAAATAAATGCAGAAAATATGCAGTCACAACAGTAAAAAAGCAGAAAAAAATGCAGTGATCAGACACAATGCAATTTAAGAAGTGCAATAGACACACAAAATATACTTATTTTCTTGATTTTTCTCTTGGATGCCTTGGATTACAGCAGAATCACTCTGGACCACTGGCAAAAGATACCAAACGCCGAGCAGCTCTGATCTTTCTCTTTCTTAAGAATAACTGTTACTGCAGCCATCCTCCATGACTTTAGTATCTCCTTACTGTCCAGTGCCAAATTAAATAACAATATTAACATAGGCATCACTTTTTCTGCAAAATTCTGTGAGCAGATCATCATTACCAAGAGTTTTCTCCAATGCCTATCCTTTCTAACACTTTGTTCTAATAGTCCAATGTTACTAATTGCATCAGACAACCTTCTTCCTCTTTCAAATAACTTGGCAAATGTAGGTTTTGCAAAAATATCCTTTATTTCATGTCTCCCCCATATTTAGTCTGAGATTCATTCAGCCTTTCATAATATTGCCTAAAATATTCAGCTGTCAACATTGCCTATAGGCATTCATTCCATCCTCAGTTTTTTTTTTTATTTCCTATAATCATTTGCGATATCTGCTGCCTAAATTGAGCCACCAGTACTTTTTTGTTACTGCAGAGTTTCATAAAAATATTTCTCTCTTAAACACTGTTGAAAAAAATCTTAATTTTATCTAACAATTCCTTTATTTCCCAAACATCACCTTTCCATAACCCACATTGAACCTTCCCCAATTTTTCTCCCAGTTTATTTTATTTTTCCCTTATAATTTCATAGAAACTTAATAATTTCAGAGTGTATCTCCTGTTGTAAACTCACCTAAAATGTATCCAATTCTGTTAGTAATGTTTGGTTATACTCAAGGATAGTTAAATTGGTCTTTATTAATTCTTTGCACCAGCCTATAAATGCTCCAGTTTTTAGAAAGATGGAAGAAAATCTCCAGAATCACTGCAGACTATATAGTCTATTAAAGTATGACCTGATAATAATATTGGGACCACCTCAGTATCATTCACTGAGTATACATGTTCAGTCATTATGTATATTTTATCTATATTACCTGTATGGGACCCTGACCAATATCTACTCAAATAATATGCACACTACACCCTTGATAATTTTTTGCCTGGTCACCCTATGACTATTGAGCCCTTACCCTGACTGCTCAGTTGTCCTATTCACTACCCATGGTGTGAGAGCCCTATGACCCATTTATTACCTTAGGGGCAAGCAAACAGGATGCAGTGCCATCATCTGTATGTGGACCAGGTTTTCCTTTTTATGGTGCCAACACCTTGCCTATACCCAATAGGTGTTTTTTTTTTCTGAAGTGGATGCAGTGAGTATAACATGAGACTGACACTGACTTCCATGAGTGACCTAAACATGCAGATGATCCTGCTTCCTGGAATAAGCACAGTGTGCACATTTCTCTGGTTTGCATAGGGGAAATTAGTGTACTTCATGTGCCCCAAACACTAACCCCATCCACAGAAAGGTGAGTAGGCTCATTTCCTCATTTCTCCTCCTCATCTCCTTTTCCAGCCAGCACCAGCAGGTGCTGGAGTTGATATATTAACTCAGGTCACCTGGATCATAGTCAGGGTTCTCCTCCTCTATTCTAATGGATCTCATTGCACCTTGATAATTTAATATTAGATATTGTCTTCATACACATTGTCACATACCTCAGAATTCCTGAACATTTTTCTCATTCTAGTGCTTCCATTTACTTCAGTAATGTTCGTCAGTGCGTTCCATTCCATCATGTAGACAGACATTAATTCCTTCCAAAAAAGCAGCTGCTTCACCCATCATTAAAAAATACTTGCAGTTTCTGGTGAATTATACAGTTTACATTGACAGTATTTTTGCTAGGTAATCTTTCACCCCTCCACAACCTCTGTTAGTATCTACTTTTAAATCTTCTGACATAAAAAGGTATCTATACAAACTTAACAACATCAAGCATCACATCTCTTTTCCATGTCCCAACAAAGAAATATGCCAGCCCCTGTGTCCAGTGCTCTCTAATCAATGCATCATGTTCATGTTCCTTCAGACACGTCTTATAGTGCCACTAATTATGGTTCCAACTTTATCAAAATGCAAATACCCTATTCTTCTTGTTTATGTTGTTTAAACCTTAACATTTCATATCAATACAGTCATCATTTTACCCTTTGATCTTCAATTTACTCTCTCATATTTTCAAAACCTTCCAGCCTATAATCCTCTCTACTGTTATAAAGGTTTCACTGTTAGCTGGAAATATCAGTATCTTAAATATCAAAACTACATCTCTTCCTAAATATAAATTAATAACAACTTGCAAACCAAACCACATAAAAAAGATACTATTTACTTAGAAAAACAACATATTTGATATGTAGCCGGTGTGAAGATAGGTGAAGGCTGCCAGCCTAGCCAGATAGAATTTTGTAGATAATTCTGTCATTTGTAAATATTAATGTAAGCCACAGGTTTGTTTCCTTAAATGTAAAAAGACTACATTGGATATTGAACTGCAAAAAATGTAACAACATTGCACTCTGCTGTAAGAAAGCTAAGTCAAGCATTTTATGGCTGTCTTTGATATCAAAATTCAGAGCCGATATGTCTGGATGAAGGAATTCTGCCTATTCTTTTGAGGCCAGAGTTAATGGCTAGAATTTGCATGTATAAATGTCCTTTATTGCTCTGGTTTCTGACCAGGTGTCAAGAATGTAAATGTAGTTTCTGTTAGCCTGGGAACACCAGAGAAGTGTGAAGAATGATATCATGTGAAGCAGCTCTGTGTTATCAATTTAAGGACAGAATGAATGAGAGCATTTGAGCATTTTGTCTTGAGAACATCCAACATCACCATCACTGTCTTGCTCTAGATGTAAGTAGAATTTTAGAACTGTGTTTCCTCTTAGAAATAGCTAGGAATTAGGAAGATTAGACTAAGTGTTTTTCTGTGCTGATGTCAGAACTTTTGTGCGGTATTATTGTAAGTATTTCTCTGTGATCTCTGAACTCTTGACTATCACTGTGTAGTAAGAAATATTGTCTTGTGTTTTTATTATGTATTATTAAATATTTTTAAACCTTTCAACTGTGGCTGTTTTATGTAGAGTTAATTTAAGCTCCAGAGTACATTGCATGTATATAGTGATACTGTACCAAGTCACTCTAATAAACCTTGACTTACCATTTGGATAATAATATTGCACAGTAATAATTGGACACCCTTTCAGAAGGGCCTTTGAGTAGCTGATATTAGTGGGTGGTGGCAGCTGGTACTACCTTTTAGACTGGGAAGAAAAGGGTCACAGCTGGAGAACCTGTGCCAGCCTTCCCCAGGAGTGTCCGTGTGGTTATATATAGCTCTTATCTCAAAGTGTGTGTGTGACAGCTACTTGGGTAGGGACAAGAAGCACTGGTTGGACAGAGAGGGTTCTGGTGGTTTTAGCTTGCCCACTAGGCTGAGATCTGGACTCTATAGCTGTGCCAGTGGGGAGTCTTATTGGGGACCTGGAGAGAAAGGGAGAAACCAGCCCCAGACTGATTGTGATCTCTGTGTGTTAAGGGAAATTGTACTTTACTGTGTGTGTATTTATTATCTTTTCCCTATATGGACACCCCTCACTGGTGTTAGTGGTGAGGACTGAGGCTCCTCGATTGCTGGGACAGGGCAGTGGCATCACAGCCAGCTTTACAAACATGCCTTGTCTGTATGGTTATATTAAGCCTTCTCCGATTGCTAGGTGTTAAACTGCCTTTTAAGTCCCCCTGGTCTCTCCCATCAGTGATGTCTTTCTATTGTTAAATGCTTGCTTGTTTAAATTACTAGTTTGATATCTTAGTTAAATTCATAATTCCCATGTATCCTTCCTCAAACCCTTAGGCCTCATATTAATTCTACTTTGTTTTCACAACTGTCAGTGAAAGGTTTTGTAATATAATTATGTATTATATTAGTGGGCTTGCTGGCACTGACAACTATACTAACTGGAATTTGTCATGGGCAATTTTTGCTGTAGCATAAAGGAGCACCATTATACATTGAAAAAGGGCAGGCACTGCCATTAAACTTCAGCCAACTCCATTTGCATACTATTAAAAAGAATTTCTAGTTGAACTTGTTATGACAGAGTTAGTATCCACCTACAAATTACAAAAGAAAGGAGCAAGATGTTACTCAGATTTGGTAGTGCTGATTCACCCCATATAGTAAACCATCAATAGTTGTGAGTTGCATCCCATTGTCCATAGAGCACACCTTGCATTAGTTATCTTTTAGAAAGATTTCACTAGAACAACTAAATATATGTTCACTGTAGTACTGCAACTACTCTAAGGTCATCTGTTCATTATTAGTAATCCATCTATTAATAGCAGAACATAAAATAGCTCACATATGCTGTTACCCCATTCTGTCCTATACAGGAGAGCAGAATAACTCAAATTCTTAAATGATTAGGACCAGTGCACTACTTATTGACATATCTCTCAATGACCACTTCACCATCAGTCATTCAGTTGTTGGATGAGGGGCCACTGATGCTTAACCTTATTAATGGTGATCTCTGAAAGCACTGTAAGGGCCAAATGCTCCTGTATAATTTCTTATGCTTCATTTATTGCCTCAGGCCTTTGCCATCTAATGATGAACATCTGGAATCTGCTTCAGTACTTAAATATTCAAAAGAAGTATGACATTATACAGCTTAGACTTTAACCATGTGCTTTGTACTAATTCTTTAACATATTTTCTAATATTTTTTCTAGAGTTGGTTCTCTGAGAGTTTCACCACCATATATAGTAATGCAAGGTGTCTCCTGACATTGATGCATAGAACCTCTTTGAAGTTTCCAGCAGGCAAAATGGCTTCATACATTCTCTAGTAATCGGTTTACTGATCCATGTTATGAGTAATATTTCTAGAGAGGAGATTAATTAAAAGGTAGTCTCATAATATATGTAGTGAGTTAAGTAATAATTAAGGTTATAGGCTGTTAACAGTTTTTATCTTGTAGTCCAGAGTTTGATTCCCTTGCCATCCATTTGGTTCTGGTGTGACTGCAAGCTAGTCACTTAACTAGACAGTGCTCCTGGCTGCTACCGAAAAGTTGTTTGCATCTGAGAGTTTTCTCTAGTTAACAGATGAATAAAAATAAAAAAAAATAAACTAGATTTACATCTAAAGGAACAACCAGCCACCCAGCCATTTTCTAAAGCACTTGCCCTGGTAAGGGGTTACACCAGTAGCAAACCTAGCATGGTAAAACAAATATGTCCGTGTCAGCAGATACCAGTTCAGCTTGCTGTATTATCTGGAATTTTCTGGCAAGTAGCGTGATTGTACCATCTGTCTGGGGTATCTTCCTACTGGGTCATGCCTGATACACTCCCATGAAAAGCATCTGGGGATGCCTTCACTAGGTGCCCATACAACCTCTTTTTACTCCTGTTGAGTTAGAGGAGCAAAGCACTGGATGTTTTCTCAGAACCTTCTGGATTACTGAACTCACTCTATAACAAAGAGTAAACCAGCACCCTTATGAAGGAATATAATTTCTGTCTCTTGTATTAATGGTCTTATCATTGTGGTTATTACTCAAAGCTTGTAATGATATACAAAGATGGGCATATAGACTGACTGGTAAACAAGGAGGTTCATGCCATAACTTAGCTTTTACTTCACCATCACAGTCCTGTACAAAATTTACAGCACTGCAACCACTGCAGCATCCATAAATCAGTCTCCTGACATTACTATACAACTTCATAGGGAGTAAACAGGATAGGCTTTAAGTTCATTGATTTCAGTTCCCTGATGTTGAGCTCCCATATCACTTTTCCATTTAAAAATAACTACCAGTGCAGTTTCTGTTTGCATGCTGGCAGCAATGCGTTATCTGTAGTGTAGGATTTTTCTGTTCTTCAAGGTTGTGTGACTAAGGAGTTAGTATGCATGCAAAAGTAAGAGGCATAAGAAAGTTCCTGCCCCCTCCAAA
The DNA here is from genome assembly GCF_019279795.1 of Protopterus annectens. Taxonomy (NCBI): domain Eukaryota; kingdom Metazoa; phylum Chordata; order Ceratodontiformes; family Protopteridae; genus Protopterus; species Protopterus annectens. The sequence continues at coordinate 392,438,242 of NC_056746.1, forward strand.
ACAGTATTATTATTATTATTATTATTTTATGTTTTCTGGAGTTGAATATTTGACTCCTTTGTTTTTTTATTTGAGTTTTCATCCAATTTAGGCTCAATGAAACAAGTGTGAAGCATCTCCTGATCCCTTCAGTCTTCACTCATGAACAAGACCTTACGATAATTAAATTCCTCCACTGGGGTAGTTGCTTCTGCATTATCTGCAAGGAGCAATCCATTTAGCAGCAAACCACTCCAGTGTGTGCCAGAGGTCACATTCATTTGAGCCCAAGAAGACAGCATCATCTTCAAACTACAGGTATGCATCCTTTATCTCCTGAAATGGAAACTGTCTGCATCTCAGCTATACATTGATATCCTGTCCATGAATATCATGGACAGGGAAGGAGACAAGACACATCTTTGGCAGAGTCATATGTCCATTCTTATGTATTTGGCTTAATGCAGAGAATGCAGACAAAACTGTTGTTTGACAAATATAGTGACTAAATGACACTCATCAGTGGCCCTGTGATCACATGTAATTGTAGCTGTTCCACAAGACATTCCAGAATACGTGGTGACTACCTTCTGTAGGCCCACAAAACAGTTGTAGTTCATACAGGCAAACTTTCATGACCTCTCCAATGTCAGTGCCCGGATAAAGAGTCAGTCCAGTATTCTACAACCAGAACACAAAAAAAGTTATGAGTGAGCTGAATTGTATCAATAATGTAAATAGTGCACAAGACATTTGAGGAACAAGAGTGGGAGATGAGTCAGATTACAGCTTCTTTATGTGCCACACAGTCATTACAGAAAGCATCCCAGTCAGTTACACAAGCACACAAAGGCTTATGTATGCTTGTATCAATATGCTATGGACATTACAAGCATTGGAGGCATTTCTGCAAAATATTTAAATTTTAATATCCAAATACAGCAAAAAAGTAAACACTTATTTACAGATATGTGCCATAATGATGCAGCAGTTATTATTTTTTACCTCACAGTGTTTGATTTTCAATTTTGTTCCCATCTGGATTGTTATCTGGGCAGATTTTGAATGTCCTCTCTGTCTCTGATTTTTTTTTTGCCAGGTGTTTCAATTTCTTTCCTCATACTGAAGTCCAAAAGATATAGGTGAATTACTATCCATAGGTATTTGCATTGGTGTGTGTGTGTGTGTGTGTGTGTGTGTGTGTGTGTGTGTGTATCCTGTGATATACTGGCATCCCATTTAAGATGTGTTCTTTGTCTTACACTTCTTGGTTGGCAGGCTCGGCAACCCTGAACTGACTAAAGCAGGTATTGAATACTCCAGGAAATACTTAGCCAAATTTTATTTTATTTTATTTTTATTTATTTGCATTTCTTTACCGGGAGGTCTACTGGGCCAAGGTGAGCCTGTTTTCAGTAGAGGTACAGGGAGGAAAGCTCCAAAAACAAACAACAGAAATCAAGCAGTGATGGTACAGAACATTACATTACAGAATAGGTGATACAATAAAATAGATAGTACTAGTTACACAAATGTTAGATTTCAAGTATGCAAGCCAAACCTGAATACAGTTGGTGACATGGGATAGTAGCGAATGTGTGAACAATGCAGGATTGCAGTTTGGCAGTAGAGAGGGAAAGATGGAGAGCAGCAGGTTAACGATTCTGAGAGTGAGGTATAGCCTTAGCGCTATTGTTATATAGGCATCAGGCATGAATAGAAGATATGGTAGGTAACTGATATAGTAGATTGTGGGGCTGGGTAGCACATGTTGGACTTAGTAAGTTAGAAGCACTGAATGTGAATATGAGGAGTCTGAGCCGTAAGTGAGATGGAGAGGAAAAGTAGGAAGGCTACGAATATTGTTTTTTTATAGTCAGTGCTGGTAAATGTACATAACCAATGGGAGAACAGAAGTTGTTTCAGCAAAGTCTGACAGCATTCAAGGTTGCTAGTAGACCTAATTGAAGGAAGGAGAGCATTCCATAACTTTACTATAGTATATGGGTAATGCATTTGACCAACATAAAGGTTAGGTTTTGCTACATTAAGGAGCATCTGACGGACTGACTGATCGCAGAGGTCTATTTGGGTGATACATTGTGAACAGAGAGGAGAGGCAGGACGACTAGAAGGCTTATAGATTAGCTTATGAGCTGTGGTTAGTTGCAGGTATGTTAGATGTTGTTGGGGAAGTTCTAGCTAGTTTAGATGTTGGAGTGATGCGCAAACATAAACCCAAATGGGTTTATGTCATATTATTGAGTTTTGAAACTCAAAATTCATATGGTCAAGACGGTCGAGACCATATGTTCGCATTTCCAAAGACTTGAATGTAAAAAAAAATCTACAGTATGTTTCTGCAGGGGAGCAAGTCCCCTGTTCCCCCCATGTGGGGAGTTTCACCTCCCCTCCCATATCCCCTGCAAATTATATATACCAACTCTGAGATAGCACTACATGCCTTCTACCACAGGCCCCACAAACTATAAACCCATTAGCCTGACTAGACTGATTTTTAAAGCCATGAACAGCATCATATCTGACCTTTTAAACTGATACCAAAAATGTTACCAGTCTATACCTACTTTGGTTTGGCTTTATCAAAGGGAGATCCTGCATTCTCAGATAACTTATTTGAGAAGGCCACAAAGGATGACAGTGGTCATTCTGTTCATATAGCTTATTTGGATACAGTCAAAATATTTGATACTATACCCCATGTTTGCATTGTTAATAAGCTAACTGCCTCAAAAATAGTTCCATATGTGATTGAAAGATAGAAGTAACATAGTTAAAGTGCCAAGGACCTCCTCAGGAAGTAGAGTAAAACATTACAGAATAGGTGATACAATAAAATAGATAATACTAGTTATACAGATGTTAGATTGTAACTAGTGGTGTACTCCAGGGTTCAGTATTGGGCTCTTCCTTTCCTGCATCTACAGACTGAATGTCATAACCTTTGGTTTACTAAGTTTGCAGATGCCTGCAACCTGAGAGTTATTGTGAAATCTCCATATGATACATTTTCATTACAGCAGGAACTAACAGTAGTAAACAAGCTATTTGTGAAAAAGGGCTAAAATTAAAGTCTAGTATTGCTGCATTTGGTAAACAAATCTTTCTCTGTCAATGAACAGTCTAGCCAGTATTCCACTCAAAAGTGATAATATAGTGAAGGATCTTGGAACCTGTGTTAATAATTCCCTCTCCTTCAAATATCATGTAGCAGAAGTAGTCAGACAAATCTTTTTATTTAGCATAACTAATATCAAAGGCATATCATCCAGGTCAAAGAAGTTATCCCTCTGTATGCATCCGTAATTAGACCAATAACTGAGTACAATGCCCTATTCAGGATGTACCTTTCTAGATATACTAAGCAACTAGAATGGCTCCAGAGGTTCCTAACCAAGAAGATCATTGACCTGTATTATTTATTTATTTATTTATTTGCTTGTTTATTTATTTTATTTTATTATTAGCATTTTTAACCAGTATGGCCCAACTGGGCACAAGGCCCCATGACAGCAGAAGCCCAGGGATAAAAGCTCCACACACAATACATACATTAATTTTGCAATACAAAAGAGGGAGAAGTATAAATCTAATAAAACAACACAAACAACTGTTAGCTGATGGTTAGAAGACCACAAGTGCATGTTATATGAATGAGTAGGTAGTCCTAATTATTAATCCAAAAGAAAAAAAAAATAAAATACCTAAAATATTAAGAACAGCTAAACAGAGCTATTACACTACAGATATATGTTATCTGCATTTTACATGTTACAGACATGGCTATAGGCCTTAATTACTCAGCAGTAGGAGAGAAAGAAAGACAGATGTGTGAGCAGTTAACAGAAAATAAGTAAGGCAACTACAGTACACTGTATAATATTAACATTGGAGTACAATGGATATTATTAACATCAGTGTCTAGGTTTAGGATTATGTACAGTAGTCCTAGATGAGTGATTTGGCTGCTATAGGTGGGGTAAGAGGGATACAAGGAGTAGTTTTAAAGGTACAGAATAATTATTATGAAGTATTGTAGAATGTATACAGATGCAGATATATTGAGTTGGTAGATAGAGGAACATAGTGAAGTAACTTTAATCTGGTGTGTGGCAAAGAATGGCTTAATGGAGGGGTTTAGAGAAAAGGTAGGGATGAGTGGAGATGATTCATAGGAAAAGATCAGGTAGCCAGAAGAGGGTAGGTTAAAGGATGCTGTGATTTGATATTTATGGTAGTGGGAGGATGAAGTTTAGTATGTATTTAAGAGTTGAGATATCACCCTGGAGAACGACATGAGGATGATCAAATTTCCACCTGATGTTTAAGATGTTGTTTAAATGTTATGAGGTTATGGGTTTGTTTTACGCAGACTGGGAGGGAGTTCCACATTTTGGATAGATATGAGAAGTAGAGGGAATTACATGCAGACTTATTACATTTTGTAATCAGTAATAAGTGTTTGTTTGTAGAATAACTGGTTCTTTTGGTTGAAAATTGATGAATTATGTTGCTGACACTGGGGCATTTACCTAATTTGTAGATTAGGTTGCATGTAATGACTAATTGGGAGAACTTTCGCGTATATTGCAGTTTAGTCTAATAAAGCTGATTTAGAGCTAAGTAGCAATGTGTTCTGTATGGGATAGTATCACCAAATTGTGCTATTTTATTGTAGCATTATTTGAGTAGGTGGGATTGCTGGCTTGCAGATTTATACAAATGGGAGCAGAGTATGGAAGGGCCTGTAGTCCCTGAGCTAAAAGGAAAGGCTTGAAGCTTTCTCCTTTTACTCGATTTCTTATAGGTGTTTGTGGGGTTATCTATGCTTTGCATTCTGTGCCATTAAGGATCCTATCTTCCTTGATCTCTTATATCTTTGCAAGTGAAACAAATCTCCACCAGCACATAAATAAAATTTGTTAAAGAGACAGATGTATTACCCAGCGCTTACCCACCCATGAAACAGGTTTCCCCTGTATGCCAGCTAAAGTGACACCCCAGAATCTTTCAAATTAAACCTGGTTGATTGGTTGAGTACCCATAAATTTACTCTACGATTGACCATCTTTGCCCTTCTTGAGAAACACCATACAGTATAAAGGTGGGTAATGGCAAGGCGTAAATGGTTTTGTGATTCTTGCCTTGTATTTGCTATGATCCTATGAACTGGTAAATCAACTTCTGTGAGAAATCAGTTCTAAATGGTGCAAAATTATCTGGCACAGGGTTTATCAGACCATAGAAAATTGATAAGATTTCAACTTTTTAAAATTTACTTTAAAGAATTAGGTTAGTGGGACTTAGCATGGTATGTTAACCATGGGATACAAAAACTTAACAAAATATTAATTTATTTTAATAGTATTAAATCTGGCAACAAAACTAGGTTTGCAGACCATCCATCTTAATATATTGGCCTGGGTTGCAGACATCAAAGACTGAAACAAAACTGATTTTGTGAAGTCTCACTGTACCTTGACTTAGGAATGGGGTCCTTTCCCATCACGGTGTTAAAAGAAAAGAGGAAAAACTAAGCAGTCAGGTGGTTAAACACACTCTCCCCCCTACTACCTGTCACCTTAGCTTGCCACAAGGGTCTATCCTTGGACCACTACTCTTCTCTGTATTTACTAATAAACTATGCACAGCTACCAGTAATGCTGCCATTATTCAATATGCAGATGATTCCTCCCTCATATGTTCAGCCCCATCCCTCTCCAAACAACACAAAGTTCTCTTCTAGACATCGAGAAATGTCTGTCAGACTATCAACTTATACTCAACCCAGATAAAACAAAACTTATAATCTTTACTAAAAGCTCAAATCAAGGAAATCAACCCTCATTTACTTTCTATACCTCAAATAAAATGAAAATAAATAAACGAAAGACTGCACAATGACCTACACAGTGTACATCAAAGTTTTAATAATCCAAAAAGAGAGGTTAGCACTTTCACGACTCACAGGCCGCTTCATCAGACAAATTAAACACAAAAAGCCTCCATCTTATATAATGAAACATCATCTCAATTAATGTAATTGACAATTAAAACAATGTTACTAGGCAACAAATTAATCCATTAGATTGTGTGCACAACAAACCAACTGCAAATGCTAAAAAGAGAGTATAAAATTGTGCTGTAAGATATATAATTAAAAAACACTTTAATGATAAAAATAATGTCCGTTAAATAAGAGACATAAAAAGGAGATGTATGCGCATATTGACAAAAAAGTTTATTTATGTCTTAAGGGGAGTGCTTTTAAAAAAGGTTTTAAAGAAAACATATTGTTGAGGCCAGGATACCTTTCTGCGTTTAGAAGAAGGATCCATCTTTGCTCTGCCTCTTCAGTACGGTTCTCTAAATCACCCCCTCTGATATCATCTTTAATAACTTGTAACAGTAAAAATGTGAACGTATGTGAGGAATCAGTTTGTAGTATATGAGAAGCTAAAGCATTTGTTACCTTTTGATTTCTAATGTCTCTAAGGTGCTCAAGGATTCTATCCTTGAGTCACCTATTGGTTTTACCTACATAAAAAAACTGACATTTTTCACAAAACGTAAAATATACTATACGACAAAACAAAAAAAAAACCCAAAATAGGGCAGAAGCCAATAATTACTCAAATAATAGCCACTGAGGAAGACACAAGCAAAACGGTGAATCAAAAAACTTTAATGACTTAGCGCTTTCACCAGTACAATGCTGTCTTCTTCAGAGTCATTTTCACAATCAATTAAAACACATTTATAACACCTGTCCCATGATAATGAACTGACATCAATAACACAACAACCAATCATACTCCTGATCTACTATTTAAATATGTCCTAATAATACAACAATAATTAAATATTCTAAATGTTGTAAACAATAATAATAATACATGATACACCCAACGTACATAAAAAAACATTAAATACTGTTGTAAAAAACAAACATAATTAATAAAACTTCTAAATAATTCATCTACCTAAATCTGATTAGATTTAAAGTTCAAAATAGGTTTCAAAGACACACAATCATTAAGACCAGGAAATTTCAAGGCATTTAACCTAAGTTGCCATTTACTAAAAACAATCAAAGGTTCGGCGCCTAAAATCACCTTGTTTTCATTACTCAAAAAACACCTCCAAATATTTTTCAAACTAGCACACAATTCAGGTGCCCTGTTGTTGTACTTCAATACAAAAAATGTTCCTGTTTTATTGTTCCCTACTTTACCTAATGGAACATTAATGTTCAAAATTGGCATATAGAGTGTGCCCCTTTTCTTCATCACTTCTTTTCTGATTTTAAGTAGCAATTTGAGAGGGTAACCCCGTTCCAAAAACATTCCAATCAACCTAAAAATCTCTTTCCTAAAAGTTTCATCATTACTGACTAACCTAGATGTTCTAACCATTTGCCCCTTCACTATACCTCTTCTCTGATACCAGGGGTGACAACTCCCAAAGTGCAACAGAGAATTAGAATAGCTCTCCTTCCTAAATATACTACTAGAAAAACCCTCATTAGTTTTGGTAATGGTTAGATCCAAAAAATTAATAACTTCATTGTTCCACAAGTATGTAAACTTAAGGAATTTTGTGGTGCCATTCAAGTAATCAACAAAATCAACTGCCGTTTTTTCGTCACCTTTCCATAAAATCAATAAATCATCTAAAAACCTGTTATACAAAATAATGTTATCATTGAACCTAGAAGGAAAAACAAAAAGCCTTTCCCAAGCCAACAAAACTAAATTGGAAAAAACCGGGGCACATTTCGCACCCATTGCCACACCAGAGAGCTGCTGATAAACCTCTCCTTCAACCATAATAAAATTGTTTTTCAAAACCAACTCCATAAGGTCTTGAAGTAAATTGATTCTATTTTTGTCAACCGTAACACTAGCAAAGAGGCTATCATAAAACATCTCTAAACCCATCTGGTGCAGTATAACAGAAAATAAATTGACCACATCAATTGTTAAAAAACCAAAACAAGAATTGTTAATTTTCACTTCCCTCAATCTCTCTAAACAATGCCATGAGTCCCTTAAAATGTGTGCTGCTTCACCTACAGCAGACTTAGACAAAAAGGTGAGAACCTTAAGTCAATTTTGGAAAAAGAAGTTAGACCACACAAAAAAATCACATATGAGAAAATGTGGGGCATGTAAGTGGTGTAGGTTTATTAGTGAAGGGTCTTACCTGTGTGTTTTTGATTACAAATACACTATTGCCTGCCCTGGGCAGTGTAATTGTAACACTATAAATTTAGTGTATGTGGCTTCTTGTATAGCATGTGATGCATTTTATGTGGGTAAGACCATTTGAAGATTAAGGGACAGGATATCAGAACATGTTAGATCAATTAAGAAAAAAGACGCACACAATGCACTTTATTTGCACACCACTACATGCCCCAATTTTAACAAGTTTTTGTTTTTTGTTGTGGATCGAGTTTGTATGACTGAGAGAGGTGGGGACTTGGTCAACAAAGTTGCAGTTTTGGAAACTGAATGGCAACTTAGGTTAAATGCCTTGAAATTTCCTGGTCTTAATGATTGTGTGTCTTTGAAACCTATTTTGAACTTTAAATCTAATCAGATTTAGGTAGATAAATTATTTAGAAGTTTTATTAATTATGTTTGTTTTTTACAACAGTATTTAATTTTTTTTATGTACGTTTGGGTGTATCATGTATTATTATTATTGTTTACAACATTTAGAGTATTTAATTATTGTTGTATTATTAGGACATATTTAAATAGTAGATCAGGAGTATGATTGGTTGTTGTGTTATTGATGTCAGCTCATTATCGTGGGACAGGTGTTATAAATGTGTTTTAATTGATTGTGAAAATGACTCTGAAGAAGCCAGCATTGTACTGGTGAAAGCGCTAAGTCATTAAAGTTTTTTGATTCACCGTTTTGCTTGTGTCGTCCTCAGTGGCTATTATTTGAGTAAAATATACTATGTTGGCAGTGTTACAGTCCGCATAGTGGTGTAAAGAAAGATGTATATTACACCAAGGATGATTATATACTGGATTCCTGTATATATGCTTACATGCTAGGCAATTCCTGCATGGAAAAGTGACTAGTCTCCTAGAGATTTGATTGAGTGTCTGCTGAGGTTTGTGGCATAGGTACTGTTTAAGAGATTTATTATTTCTATAGGAAAAATAAGGAGTCAGACCAATTTTCTGAGTGAGACCTGGAACCTCACGTAACATATTCCAGTTTTTCTTAATAATTGAACAATAACTGTCAATATCACTAGAATACTGAAATGTAACTCTGAATTTATTAGCAGTGCTAGATAAAGGTGCAGACATATGTAGTTTATCTTTTTTAGAGTCGAAGAAGGGTTAGCATCTACTTGCTCTAAGTTGCATGGCTTCATCTATTGTCTTGTCAATTTCTCCTTCTGAATATCCGCGTTCTAAAAAATCTTTTTTAAGTACATTAAGTGCTTTCAAAGCATCCCTTTCAATGTTATGCAGTCTAAGAACTCTGAAGACTTGTCCTTTGAGGACATTTTTAGGGATATGTCTCGGATGCATGCTTCTTTTATGTAGAAGTGTATTCTTACTAGTAGGCTTCTTATAAATACTACTTGAAACTACATTCATATCAGACTTATTGAGGAGTACTTCTAAGAATTCAATCTTACTACCGGAGAATTTAAGTGTAAACCTTAAAAAGTCGGTGGTACCATGCATAAAATTGACAAATTTAATTAAATCTTCGGTCCCACCATTCCACAACATAAAAATGTCATCCACAAAGCGAACATACCAGAGGATGTTGTCAAAATACATGTTGGATGTTGTCAATATGCATGTGTGTTCCCATTTCCCATTCTGCCAATACAAGGTCGGCGTAGCTATTGACACAAGCTGTGCCCATAGCCACGCCAACCTTCTCAAGGTAGATGTAATTTTCAAAAATAAAGATGTTATTTTTAAGTACAATTTCCAACAATGCACAGATTAAAGTAGTCATATCATTGCCAAAACAACTATTAACCGTTAAAAATTCTCTGATCATATTTATTCCCTTGTCATTGGGAATACTAGTGAATAACGATTCAACGTCCAACGTAACAAAAAAGAAATCACTTTCTACAGTTTGAAGACGAGTATATAATCACTCTAAAAAAGATTTTGTATCTCTTAAAATAGTGTGACACGTATCTAGTATTGGATGTAATTGATTTTCTATAAAAATTGATTGAGGTTCTGTACACCACCCAGACCCAGATACAATTGGTCTCATGGGTGGGATAGTCTTATTTTTGTGGATTTTAGGTAGACCATAAATCATTGGAATCAGTGGGGTAACTGCGTTAAAAAACTTAAACAGGTCTTCATTAATTAATTTAGTCATTAATAGGTCAAACACCAAAAATTATACTTTTTCTATATCTAGTTAGTAGCTTACCCACCCTTGCGAAAACACAATGACTTGTTAGTCCATATTTTGAAGAATTATGACACTTTTGGAACCTAGTTGCCATAATACGTAAGTACCTAATTTCCCCAGGTGAATCTGTAAATTCACACAAGATATCAAAAATCTGGAACACCATTCCTCAACATATTCTTAACATCAACAACTCAAAGAATTTCAAACTGTAAGCTTCCTAATTTTATACTAATGTATTGTTTGTATAAAACTTGTTTTTATGTTTGTATTTTATTATTTTACAATATCAGAAACAGAAGAGGAAAACACTGTTTTCTTTGGTACCTTATTCTTGTCATTTGATATGCTTCGTTTTTTTTCAAATGCTGCAACAGGATTTAACTTTAGTGGTGCACAGTATATTCTAGTCACTTCAGAATTCTATTTTTTCTGAGGAAAGCTTTTCTTATCAAATAAATTAGGTTAAAAGCTTCATAAATATGCTTTTAAATGTTGATCTTTAAATTGGATGAATGTATTTTAATGAAGAATTCTGCATTTTTCTCATTGCCCTTTGCATGCTAGATACTATGCAGTGTCCAAGAGAAAAAAGAACACCCTCTTTTGCTTCTTGGGATGTGCAAGATCGGGTTTCACTTTAATGCAGTTTGTTAGACATAAATACAGTAGCGGTGGTGGTGCTGTGGTAGCGTTGTCGCCTCACATTAAGACATTGTCCTGTTCGATTCTCAGCTAGAGCGTCTTCTGTGTGGAGACATGCGTGAATGGGCGTACGTTCATTGAAGGTTGTACGTCAGGGCTGGCAACTCGGTACGTAAAAATCTACTGCCAATCATTAGCGGACAGGAGTTCTGCTGTGGCGACCTCTAACCGGGAAAAGGCGAAAGACACAACAACAACAACAAGTTAAACATAAATACAGTATTCTGTTTCCCTAGGCCTAGAAATGCAGCCATATTAAAGCAGGCCTATATCTTCATTTTTTATTTTACATTTTACATGCAGTTTCAGTGAATGCAGTTTCAGTAGTAAGGAATATTTTAGTAAATGATACAATGAATAACCTTCAATCAAAAATACTGATAAGAATAAAATGTGCTAACAGAATGTGCAGTAATTTGAGTAGATCTTGTTTAGATGGTATGAGGGTTGGGAACCAACGTTTAAAAAGAGGCGTGTAGAACTTGTAGGAAATTTAAAGGGGTTTTAATATCATTAGGAGAGATACTTCAGACACAGAAGTCAATAAGTTACTTTGGACTGATAGACAGAAGGTCATAGCAGAGCAGTCCACAGAAGTTCGGCAAAGAAATTGGACACTAAGTTCAGAAGGAATCATTCTGAGTACAGAATTTATAAATGCAGGAGCTACAGACATTGTTGTAATACAGCCTATTTCAGTTTACCAGCACCGTTATTTGAGACAGTAAGATTTGATTCAGATATTGTTATCTACCTCCACTGACTGTATGCTGCTACTACATACTAAACCAAGAAAACATTTGATTCAGATATTGTTGTCATCTACCTCCACTGACTGTATGCTGCTACTACATACTAAACCAAGAAAACATTTGATTCAGATATTGTTGTCATCTACCTCCACTGACTGTATGCTGCTACTACATAATAAACCAAGAAAACATTTGATTCGGATATTGTTGTCATCTACCTCCACTGACTGTATGCTGCTACTACATAATAAACCAAGAAAACTTTTGATTTGGATATTGTTGTCATCTACCTCCACTGACTGTATGCTGCTACTACATAATAAACCAAGAAAACTTTTGATTCGGATATTGTTGTTATCTACCTCCACTGTATGCTGCTAGTGTATAATAAACCAAGAATTGGCACATAAAGGAGATACTGGCAATTTTCCAGCACAGTTCTGGGTAATTAAAAGATAAAACATTTCTTCCATTTATTTCCAGTATTTACAGTATCATACAGTTCCCTCAGCTCTTACAATGGCGAGCCACCATTAATGGGGGAGGAGGCAATATTTACAGTTAAAGTTAGTCCCAAAGCCCCACAGCAACCTTGCAAATATACAGTTATTCATCAGCAGACAATGTGTATTTTACAGAGCTAAATTGTTCCTTCAGGACTCTTCTTTAAATTAAATGACGAAGCTGTAGAAAAATAATTCCGAAGGAAAACTAGTGGAATGTAAAGAGGTTTCTTCTCTGATAATGCTACTTTTGAGGTGACTATAGTTAGTGGTAGAGCATTTTAATTGACTTGGTTCTGATATTTCTAAAAAAGATTCAAAACACCCTGCACTTAACCATGAGGGTTAGTTGTGTTTAAGTACAAAATAAAAGATAATCATGACTGGCAAAAATTGCAAGGTAATATAAGCAGCTTGCAACTCCACACAAGCTGTTTATGCTGAATGTCCCACTGTGGCCCCACACACAGTACACAAAAGTATTCAGGTTTAATGTGTGTGTTAACAAGCACTTGTAACTCCCAGGCTTGTTCTCGGTATTCTACCAAAGGTGAGGACTGCTAAGGAAAAGGACCGACATGCTGTAGTGTGATTGCATGACGCACTCACTGTAAGAATAACATACATTTACTATCTTTTTGCTGATTCATTGATAACATCTACCTCCATTCTCCTGTTATACTTATAGCTTGTCTTTATGTTTGTTTTATCAAAGTGTTTTTTTATGTATGATTGAATGATCTTTGAAGTGCAAAGCAGCGTTGGGTTTCCTTGTAAGTAAATAAGACTTGAGATATATATATATATATATATATATATATATATATATATATACTTGTTTAAGCTGACAGTGTGCACAGGGTCTTTCTACACAATAAAGTTGTCTGATGTCACTTAGTGGATATCTCCTGCTTAACTGAAACAATGCAATGTAATTACAGCCTACTCTAATATCATTTGTCATTTTATTTTATTAAAATGCTCAATGTGTAACAAACAAAGTCGTCAACCAGGCTGAAGAAATATACATGGAAGACTGCATTAGTAAACTAAGAATAAAAGAACCAAATGAAACAATATGCAGTATCTTTAAAACAAACAAACAAAAATCAACAAGATCCTCAAGTTTACTAATTGAATATAACATAAAAAGCCAGGTACAGATAAGAACACGTCTATGACAATTTGGTGTAAACTTCTCCATGATGCTTTCCAATCTGTGAAATTTTTTCTTGAACTTGGGAGGCAACTTTGGTTATGTAAGAAGAAAATTTTGTCAAAAAAGTCTTTTGCAGACTAGTCCTGAGTTGTTATACAGAACTTTACCAAGTCAGGCAATACTATACACAGTAATGCATTATTTTTGCCAGTAAAATCTAACCCAAAATTTAAGATGACTACTGCCAGGACAGAATTTATATTTACAACAAAATTAGCAACAAACCTATCATACAAGTGCAAAAAGAGATTTCATCTGTGAGGGACTTTTGAATACCTTTAAGAGTCCAAGATGAAAAACCTGAGCATAGTCCAAGAAATGCAAAACTGCAATTAATGTGGTTAAAGTAAGTAGCCGTAGGATGGGAAAACATATAGTACCTGTGCAAGGAACATACATACCTACATAACTGAAGCTGTGTGCCAGAAGGCCACACTGAGGAACCAGTAATGAATAAAGTGAAACCCACAACAGCAACATTAAATCTGCTCTGGACTCAACCAATAATATATTGTATGTCCAAAAGTAATTTGACACAGAATTCATACATTCATAATAGAATGCAGAATTTTGATTAATACCTGTAACTTAACTGATCTATAACCATAGTTCTAAAACTATCCACACTAACTATTTTTCATAGACGGCACCAAGCCAAAACAAAATGCCTTATTTGCTTCCATACACAAAACTAAAACATGATCTATCTATGTCTGCATAACTTCTAAGACTTGGCTTAAATGTGAAGTGAGCACATCCACTATACCTGGGTTTTGTGCTTGTCTTATCTTCAGACCTGATGGAACATATTACCTCTAGGCAAATCCCTAAGAACCCCAAAATTGAACTCATCGAACTACACATCAGTCTAGATAGGATTAATTATCACCTAATAGCTAGTTACAGAACACCTTATTTGTCCCCTAATGATCACGTAAGATTTCACAGTGTCCTAAATAATCAAAATCGGTACTTACGTATTATCGCAACCAGATTTCTAACATTGCGTAATTCCTAATGTTTTCATGAAAGGACTGCATGTTTAAGTAAAACTGGGTATATAAACTCCTAATTACCTTTTCATCACTTTGCTTGTGCAAAAGGACCAGGAGGAAGAAACAGAAACAGGAGTTTGGCAACCGACCGCGGAAGGAACAACATTTGTCATCCTTTGCGTTGTTATAAAAGACAGACAGCATAGAACCTTCTGCTGTACCAAACTGACCACAAAAGCAGGGGAACTGCGATCCTTTATATGTTTGAAAGAGGATCTGGAAAGTTATGCTCCTTCTTACCCTTTCTGTTATACTTACTACTGTAAAAATTCCCGTTGTACTTTCCGAACACTTCGTGAAATGGCCGTTGAGCAGAAATATAACTTTTCCATTTTTCTCATAGGCGGACCCCACTCCACACCTTTGCCAGCACTTTCTCAAGTAAAAAGCGCATACCTGCAGACAAATGTGTGCCTGAAACAGTTCAAACTACTGATCATAGTCCTTACTAATGGCCAAAAAGTTAACATTACTTTCAGAAATGCCATATATTTAAATATGACACGATACAAATACAAGTGTAAAACCCTGAATTTCACTGCCGACTTGTGTAAAAAGGCAGAATACATCCCTAACATATCCCTGTGTACGAAGAGGCCAACAGTTGTTACCAGGTTGGTACGTCATGTAATATTTTAATGTATGCCATTTTTGAAAGTAATATTAACTTTTTGCCCATTAGTAAGGACTATGATCATCAGTTTAAAGTGCTTCAGACAGTTGTTTGTGTGCAGGTATGCAGTTTTCGCCCCCGTGAAAATCTGGTTGCGATAATACGCAAGTACCTCAAAATCTTCATTATTTTGGGTGACTTTAACTGCACTTCACTAAACTGTGATGCCTAAACCTCCAATGCAGGAAATGTTCTGAAGGTCCTAGACATGATAAACAAAAAATATAGTGAGCAATTGATAAACAGATGTACTAGAGGGCACAGCATTCTTGACCTGATTCATATAAATGACCATCTCTTCCACCACACCTCTATCTCCTTCCACAGTGAAGTCTGACCACAAATTTGTGACCTTCTCTTTTAAATTCCCAAAGCCCCTACTGCAATCCCCACTGAATTTAAGGACTACAGACATACCAGCCTCAACCTATTCTATGATGAAATATCAAAACTCACCTCTGCACTGTCTTGACCTTGATACTGCAGCAGGTGCATTTAGAAAAATGCATAGAGCTTAGCCAATCCCCTATCATAGAGAGTGTCAGAGGTGGTGATTCTAAGCTCTGGAAAGCTGCCTGTGTGAGTTTGTGCAGGCACAGAGCCCATATGCCACTGAGGCAGTGTGAAATTCAAAAATATACTGTTGAAGGTAAGTAGGACTTATGAAACTGTTCTTTTTCTCAAGTGGACAAGCCTTCCTGCATCCCCACACCCTAGAACTTTAAATATTCTAACTCAGAGGTGACACAGCAGTAGAGAAAAGGCATATTCCCAAATTAACTGTACTACAATCAACTTCAAAAACATACTGGCAATTTGCAATCACCTGCATTTTTGATTGCTTGTGTCATGGTTCTGCCAGTTCAACAAAATGTACCTTTGATCACATGAATGGAACCTCTAATATATATTGATTGCAAAATGGAGTCAGTTATCAAATCCCATTCTAGTACTCAACTGTTTAGCATGGGCAGAACCAAACAAATGTGCTAATCATGGGCTTACTCTCAATATAAAAAAACGTAGCACAAGTTTTCTTGGTAAATCTAGCATCAATATAGTTTGCCATGTAGATAATGCTTCCCTTAAATGTGACATCAGTGACTGGAGTACTTGCTTTGATAAGACCATCCTCTAACCTTCATTTTTCTGTGGTAGTTAGAAACTTCCTGTGCCTTGCACAGCTTATTCTATGCGGTATCCCCTGCAGGTCTAAACAAAGTTAAAGGTTCGTAGGTTCATAAAAGGTTACTGGGCTGACAGCTCAATAGCCCTTACAAGCCTAGCCATAATTATCCCAAGTTACCTCAATTATCAGTAGTTAGTGAGCAAAGTTCACAGAGATATGGGCCTGTGGTATGGTAATTACTACCAACTGCCTCTGTTCATGAGGGACATGGGTGCCACCACAGAAGTGAATTTGCAATTACCCATCCATTGATCTAGGTTGCGCTTGAAGAGGATTAGGGAGGGACTCTGCTTCATGTGAATGGGAAGCCTGTTCCAGAGAAGGGGTAGTCTCTGGGAGATGCATCTCTCTCCAGCATGATTTTTTTATGTCAGATGCTAGATTAAGATCCCTAGAGTGAGTGACCCTCATGCCATTTCATTTACGAATGTGTAGTATTTCTATCAGGGCTGGGTCAGAGATTGCCCTGTACACCAGACATAGGTCACGCAAGTAGGCTGTAGGAGACAGAATACAGTTACAGGGATTTCGGTCTTTCCGCATGGGACTTGTTTAGTGTACCCTGTATACTCTTAGTGAGGACCCTCTGTGGTCTGTCCAGGTATTACAGTTCTCTGGTGAGGTACATGCAAAAGGGTGCATTGTACTCAATTATTGACCTGATGAGGGCTGAGTACAATGGAATTATAATGTCCTTAGATCTAGATGCCATGCCTTTACTTATGAGATGTGCCAGATAGAAGGACTTCTTGACCACTGTGGACATGTGGTGATCGAAGTTCAAACTGCTGTCAACCTGACTACCGAGATCACGTACCACTGGTTCAACTCTTAGAGGGGTACTATCTATATTGTAAATAGGTGGGATGTTAGATTTCCCAAAAGGAATAATTATGCATTTTTTTGCATTTAACTTGAATCCTTGGCTTTGGCACCGATTATTTTTCTGTGTAATCTTTTCTGTAGTATATTGGTATCATTGGGGGACTCAATGATTGCTCCCAATTTGCAGTCATCAGCAAACTTGGTCAGCCACAGGCCGTCCACATTTACTTGGACTTTTGAGAAATAAATTCCGAACAGAAAAGGGCCCAGCACAAAGCCCTGTGGTATGCCATTGGTGACTGGCCTTTTGCTAGAGGTGAATTCACCCACTTTGATAGTATGTGTCCTGTTGGTGAGCCAGTTGGCTACCCACCTGGTGATATAGGGCTTAATTTCCAGTTGGGAAAGTTTGTCTATAATACCTGAGTGGAGAATTGTGTCAAATGCCTTATCTAGGTTAAGGTAGGCAGTATGCATAGTCTTTCCCTTTCCAAGGCCTTGGTGGCCTTCTCAAAGAAGTCAACCAGGTTTAAAATACATAATCTACCAATAACGAATCTGAACTGGGTTGGGTCCAGTGTCTGAAGGTTACCTATGTTCTTATTGATAAGGTGCATAATGATTTTTCCATGGCCTTGCAGATTAGGTTAGTCAAGCTTATGGGTCTGTAATTCCCAGGGTTGGTTGATGGTCCCCTCTGTGCAAAGGGATGACTGTTGCTGTCCTCCATTCTGCCGGTACATGGCCAGTCACACTTGGATCTGCTAGGTTATGTTTTAAGTTGTTTAAAAGACAACTGGGGGTGTTGTCTGGTCCCATTGATGCTGTGTTTTTGGCCTAGGAGAGCACAGAGATGACCTACTCTCTTTGGATAGTAGGCTGAGGAATGGAGGCAGGTATACTTTGGGGGATGACCAGTGGGGGCAATGGGTGAAGTTTGATCCGAATCTGTCAGAAAGCAGGTTGGCTATTTCTTCTGGTTGAGTAAAGGTAGTGCTGTCCATCACCAGCTCTGGTCATAGCTGGGTGATCCCCTTAAGATTTCAGATATAAAGAATGCCTTGTGATTTTCCTTAGCTGTGAAGGCTATTTTGGCTTCATACTTAGCTTTGAAGGACTTGACAAGATCTCTACTTTCCAAGAAAAGGTACCACAAAGACCACCAGGTTGCAAAATCCAGAAATCCAGTTTATTCCAAGACTAAGGTTCAGACCAAACAGAATGACCAACAATGGATATATACATAAACACATTAAAATCACTGCATTTTCATCCCTGTGGACTTCTTCAGATGTTTAATTACCTGTTTTTGGCTCCTCCTCCTTCAGACAGTCTGCAGGGGAATCAGTATAGTGACGCAGGTGTGTAACAGGAGTAGAATACCTAGATCTCTAATTTTTTTTTGCTTAGTCTAGAGAGGGATTTCTTCTACTACTGAGTTAGTTCCCTCTTCTTTTTGGACATTAGTTTCTGTCTTTTGTTACATAGCCAGTTTATACTAGGGGTCCACCAGGGTGGCTTGTTTTTCCTGCAAGACCTAGTTTTAATCTGGTCCCGTACAGCCAATTCTATACAACTGCTTAAGTGGTTATACAAGGCATTGGTGTATACCTCTGCATAGGACTCCATGTTTTCTGAGTTCAGGAAGGCTTTGAAATTTCTTAAACCATTGCTTAGTAAGAGGTAATTCACAATGGAAAAATTCTTAAGTGTTTTTGAGCTTGATGGGGTATCTGGTATTATAATTACTTCAAAATAGATTGATTTATGGTCCAGTCTTACCAAGGAGAACTTCACATGGGGGGGGGGGTGCAATGCTCTCCCATGTTAGTGAGTACTATGTCTGGGATATTTGAGCCCCTTGTGGGTGTGCTGACTAACTGTTCCAGAACATTTGCATTGACAATGTCAAAGAACTTCTGAGCCTGCTTATTTTTGGTCATGTATATTTCCCAGACAATAGTAGGATAATTAAAATCACCCATGAGTAAGATGTTGAGCTGCATGGTACGCGACTCCAGTAAATCAGGTACGTGACCGGTATGCTTTTCCTGGTTCATGGTGGGGGACCTATGATATGATAGGGGATTTTGCCTACAGCTTGCAAGAGCCATACTGTTTGACCAGTCTTGAGGTGTACTTATCCTTAGTGAAGATGGACACACCTACTCCATTGGTTCTTTTATGCTCAGTTTGTGATCTGAATGTGTGGAAGGCGTTGTAGCCCTGCACGGCTGTGGTGCTTTCTGTGACATTGAAGCACATCTCAGTGACTGCACATGCACAGATGTTAGCATCTTCCCAGGTGAGGAGTGCTTCCAGGGAGTGCAGTTTCTTGTTTAGACTCCTAGCACTGAGTAGCAGTACCATGATTTTATCTGGAGAATATTTGGTTATGTTTGGAGGTTGGTTATTTGGACACTGCCTACAAAAGTGACAATAGGGATGGAAAATGCCTTTACCAGTATCCAAAAGCCTAGAGGAGACAGGTGCAGGCCATATCTGGCAAAACAGCATGGTGTGTCGCCATGTCCTCCCAGGCTGACAGATATTGGATTGTCTTGGACTAACACCAGAAGTTCAGGCAATTTTTAAAGTCAAACATTTTTTGTTTGCATTGTGGCACTATCCTTGGGGATGGTAGAATGCTGCTTAAGGCTAGGCTCCTACCTGCCTGTGACACATAATCTGAGAGCTCAGTCATGTCTCTCTTCATATAGTCCAGGGAGGTACATCTCAGATCATTTATACCCACATGAACTATGACAGAGTCATGTTGGTACTTGTGGTTGAATGACCTGAAGGATCATGGACCTGACAGGCAGCTAACTGTAACCTTGTCCTTATCTGGCCTGGTGAGGAGCACATCTGTGTGTCTCACTATGGAGTTACCTATGAATAGTATGTTGGTTTTTGTGGTGTTACTCTGTATAACTGTATGGGTGATTGTAAATTTTCACCTTGGATATGTAGAAGAAATCTTCATAATGGGGAACATTGCTAGTCTCTTTCTGAGCTCCGTGATGGTGAGCTTGGTCATAAGCTTATTAAGAACCTATGAACACAGAATCAAAGTCATTCACAAAGTCTACTAAACACACATATTTGATCCATTCATGGTCCATGCCATTGTTAGGTAGCATTAATTATGGCTGACAGAGCTACTTTGTCATCATGGCCCTTTATGAAGCCGAGGTGCTTCTAACACAGTAAATCGAAGTAGTAGAGATTAAACTTTACTAATTTAGAACTGCTGCCTGTAGATATTTTGTAGATATTTTGTAAGCTGAAGCTGAAATTGCAAATCAAAGTGAATTAGGTGGGTTTGATTTTGGTAAAGGAAAACAACTACTATTCAGAAGAAAGAGGAGCATCAGAAATGTCATTGCGAATGAAAAAAGTCTACTGTGAATGGACAGTTTTCTTAGTATACTGTTAACCTTGCAGAGAGCGACTAAACAGAATATGAAAGCAGGACTAAATCCAAATAGCTGAGGGTTGGAGTAGAATATAATGTGAAGCCTGCTAGTTTGTAGACAGCATCATCATCAGCAACATTTAGAAGGTGTAACTGAAGTCTTTGAAATCTGGCAAAGTGAACAAATTAATAGTTACCTTTCTGAAAAGAAGACAGATATCACTCTTCAAAAACTCCAGATGCTTCTTGAAAAGAGTTAACTTTCAGACAGGCAGAACAAAAATGAAAAGACACTTGAAATAAGTAACAGCCTCTGCTCCATGTTGAGTCATGGTGTCTAAGCTTTGCAATCTGGTTCTTAAAGCATGGGAGGTCAGGAGGGGTAGGCAGAACTGGGCACCAATATTTGTTGATGGCCAGCAGCTGGAGACAAAAAGTGAGCAAATAAAAAAATCTTCTGCATTTACTTCATTGTGATTACTTACGGAAAGGGTAGAAACACCAATCTAGCTATCAGCCACTACCAGGGATATGTTAAGGGGAAAGGGTTATAAACAAGGACAAAGTTTAGTTTAAGGTAGGCCCTAAAAACACATTTGGAGATTAGCCATTTCGTGCTATGGCCTGTTTATTGATGACATTACACTTAAATAGCAAATTAATTTCCTTAACTCCAGTAAGATTACATCACTGATAATTCTATCACCAAGTATTTAAATCTGAAAGGGCTGGTACCAATTTTGAATTAGTGGAAAGCCTTGAGCCAGAATTCGTAGCTATAATGCCCAGCTTATGTAGTTTAGAAAAAATTCCAGCTGATTACACCAAAGAAGGAGTAGCTGTATTTCACACTAAAACAGGTCTCACTTACTGAAGGAATTGGATTCAGGAACCCAAATGCTGATGTTACATGACCTCTGGAGGAGGCTCAATGCACATTGTGAAAGGACACTTGTTTAATTCCAAATGACACCAAAAACTGACTATAATGTTTAATATTTACTTCCAAAATGCACGCAGAAGCAGCTGTATCTGCAGTCCTGTAAACACATATGTATGTATCCTATAAGCAGCCACAGCCAGTCAGTCTCTTTCTCTCTGTCTCTCCCTCTTTCTCTCATTCTCCCTGTTCCTCTCCAGTCACATTTATAACATGGTTATAGTTCAGATGATTCAAATCATATCATTCAAATTTTTAAAGTTTCTTACTCTTGTTCACAAAACAAGTCCAGGTTCCCCTAATCATGACTTAAGAGTTTGCTTCCACACAGATATTGATTTATTTCAGAGAGCTACATCTGATCAGATATAGATTCCTGTAAAGATAGCACCCAAGGCAATTCCCTCAAAGCATCGGCTCCTGGAATGTGCCTGCCTTGATGTGAGTTTGTGGTGGTGTGAGCCATATGTCACCTTATTTCATTTTCCCGGGTCCTATGTAACTATAGAGTTAGTGTTTAATAAGTAAGGAGTTGTGGTGCGTATAGGCCCCCCACATGGGGAATGCAGAGGGGCTTGCCACATGCCAAAAATGTTTCATTGATTTTTCCTGAATGTGTGGCATATCCATCTTTGGTTAAAATGCATTGAGTGGTATACCTGTGGGAGGTCTAACTCGGGATGCTCATAGTGAACCCAGTTTATTCTTAATATGCATGGGGATGCTTTAAATAATGTAGTACAGGCAGCCATAGCATTAAGTAATTAATTTGCTTTACACATAACTTTTTCACTTCAATTCCTGAAACTGTTATCATATATCCTATTAATCCGCATCAGGTTTAGTTTTTACCTTCCCTGAATTTGTTTGTCAGATTGCTCTATATGACTGAATTTTGCCTCTAAAATTAGACTACATGGCTGGTATGTTTTTATTCTGAACCATAATAAGCTGGGCAATATAGCTACTTCTTTTCTATAATATACCTGTAAAAATGGAGACTAAAACCATAATTTCATAATGGCTTATATTTGACAGACTTGTCTCACTTAGATGCGGTATAGATGACACAGATAGAGCTGTTCAGAAAGGTTATTATTATTATTACTAATTATTATTATTATGATATCTACAAACTACTATAATTATTATTATTATTATATCTACAAACTACTATGAAAGAACAAAATCGGTATACTAATCCCTGTGAGGAGTGGATTAAAACTATTCACCTCTACCTCCTAGTTGTCTTAACTCACAAATCGCAAATATATTTGGAACTAAATATTTCCTGAGAGCTATACATATACTGCCTGGCAGCCTATTAAAACTGGGAGAACAAAAATTTCAAAAGATATCTACTGCTTGATGCCAAGGGGGACAGCCAGCACTGGGAATGTCCTGCAGTCATGACTGCTATAGATACCTACACACACACACACACACACACACACACACACACACACACACACACACACACACACACACACACACACACACACACCATGGAGGCAATATGGCCATCTGATGCCATTTGTGGTGATGACACCTGTTTAGTTTGGGTGGGGTTTATATGGACAGGTCATTCTGCATTGAATACAAAGGATGCTGGAAGTTCATCTCACTTCTCCACCATCATCACAGCTGTGAGTAATGTGATTGTGCCCTCCATTATATGCATTGCTGACAGTGCCACTGTGTCATCAGAGTTTGCCAGGTGCATGGTGCCATCGTTGTCAGGTGCCAGTGACCTGCCAACATCAGTCATGTTTTAATCTATTGTGTTGGATTCTTTATCAGTGGAATCTGTGAATTTATACAGATGACATGCTTCTGGTAATGCTGGATCATATCTGTGACTTCCACCTCCATGTGGCACACAGACTGTTATACACCAATCGCATACATTGCTTATGGGCACATATGCACGTTGTCATGCAGGTTGTCACTGTTGCAGCCCGGATGTCCTTGAATGACAGATATGCATATGTGTTTGTATGAGTAAAACATTCATAGTTGTAAGTCAGCATCCTAGAGTAATGGTACTTGCTACTACAAACCTGGTGTGTTCCCTGTAGACATCTGTGCAGTTGTCTCCACCTTCTACATCCAGATATGACAGTTCTCGCACCTTCCCCAGTAAGGGATACCAAGAATTCTTACACCTCTGAGCGATGCCTCTATGTTGGTGGCCATTTCCCTCTGGTTAACCTGTTTCAGGCAGTTTGCTGTGCCTTAGACTTGGCATGCAGTAACATATCAGTGATCCCATGATGCAACTGTATTACTGGCTTGTTGTGGCCACCCACTGCACTAATATCCTGCATAGTCCTTGCCACACCTGGCCATGGAAGGTAGTGTCTGCTTTATTCTTCTCAAGGGTACACATGCTATCTGTACATAGGGCATGGTTCCTTTGGTCCTATGATAAGACACTTGTACATCTGGATCACGTATATAGATCGATGTATATTTGCCTGACTGACCATAACAGTCAACAGTGGTCTCAGTACTGTCCCTGGCCCCCTTTCAGTGGACATAACCCTGTGTGCTACTATGATACCACCATTCTGACACAGTGGCATAATATGCCAGCCATGGACATGTTAGTCACACTTGCTGTTCTTTGGAAGTGTGCTGACAACAGAGTCTGTGCCCAGTATATGGGAGGCCTCATATCCCTTGTAGAACATCATGCAGTCCACATGCATACAGTATGCTGTTCAGAATA